>NC_090332.1:64692214-64992492 GCF_035084215.1 Heptranchias perlo
CCAACACCACCAAAAAACAGATTATCTGGTCATTATCACATTGCTGTTTGCAGGACTTTGCTGTATGCAATTGGCTGCCACGTTTCCTACATTAAAACAGTGACTACACTGCAACAGTACTTAACTCGCTGCTAATTGTTTTGGGACGTCCTGAGATCATGAAATGCGCTATATAAATCCCAGTATTTTTTTTCTTTTCTTTCTCCCCCTTCCTAACCATGTTCTACCGCCACCTTCCCTCTAACCCTGCTTGTTCCCTCTATCTTCTCTCTCCTCTCTCACCTCTTCTAGCTAACAGCTCAGTCCCAACTATGCCCCAGTACAATTATTCAAACCCTCACTCTACTCAACATAAACACTACACTTGCCCTTGACACCATGTGCAATACCACAGGAAATCGACTGGTTAGCTTCAACACCGGAAAGGATTCTAAATATTTTAACGTAATAAAGCAGACAGCCATCAGCAGCCTGGTAACCCATTTGCTTGTCACCGACAGTGAAATTGGGAACCTTGCTGGTGCCAGTACTTCTGCCTGATTACTTGGACAGCACTTGCTTCTCCCCCATAAACGCTTCTGTGCGACAGAACCTTAATAAGGTAAATAAATTTGTCAGTCCTGTTCCTTCATGTCAAGCCTTACTGTGCTTTTTAAAATATTACACTCCCCACCCCTTCCCCTGTTTTGGAGTATGAATGTCAAGTTTAATTTTAAAAAAATCTACTATGGTCTGGCAAAAAAAACCTGCTTAAACAAGATGGAAACTTCCAAGACTGCACTTACAATAACAGGTTCCAGTACCATTGTGCGAAAGGTTCCTATTCGTATACTTCGGCACTTGAGAATAATACTTTCATAGCTGCTTTCAGCTTGTGAACTAAGAGCATCAGCGTGTGCCTGAGCAACCTCAAATTTTCTTTTTTTGTTTGCTGTTTCATGGTAAGGATTTCCAAACTGTAAAGAGAGCAGAGAGAGTGCATTTAAATGCATTTTAAAAATCCAGAATGTTTGTGTTCAAAAACATCGGATTTAATCCAATTCTGGTTTAGTCAGCAAAACAACTTTGGAACAAATGAGATACTTTGAAGCAAATATAAAACACTCAGCATCAAACCTTGTACATGTAGCTGTAAAGAAGTTGGTGTATCATTAGTGCATCCTCAGTGCCTCATTCCAGAGCTTCGTTCAGCCACCTGTACGTGGCACAGGAACCAAAGATGCACTCCACCTTCATGCTGCTGTTGGTGCAGAGGAGATGAAATGTTTCCTACATGAATCACTGTGTGGGGCACACCAGGACCCCAACTTGGCAACATCTACATTTGCAGGTTTTATTGGATTTAATCGTAATTTTAGAATTCATTCTTCATGGGGCTAATTACCAAGTTTAATCCTAAAATCGAGTCTTATTTGTAGCATTTTACATCCCCCCCACCACCCTTCCTTGAACCTGTGGGCTCTGCAGAACTTGCAGAAACAGAATGGGAGCACATACCTGCAAGGGTACTGCACACATCTGGGTAAGGACACCCCACCTTCTTCAGGACAACAGTGAGATTGAAATAAATGTGGCACCACACGTATTACTTATATTTCAGATGTTGCCAGTATACATCCCGATCACCCTTAATTTTTGGAACTGAAGCTTAAAGTATTTATTTGAAGATGGAAATAGCCTGAAGTTTAGGAACATAGGAACAGCCCCTCGAACCTGCTCCGCCATGCAATTAGATCATGGCTGATCTGTACCATAACTACATTTATCCACCATAGCTCCATATCCCTTGATACCCTTACTCAATAAAAATCTATTGATCTCTGTCTTGAAAGCGCCAACTGTCCCAGCATTCCCAGCTTTGGGGGGAAAT
Organism: Heptranchias perlo; assembly: GCF_035084215.1. NCBI lineage: Eukaryota > Metazoa > Chordata > Chondrichthyes > Hexanchiformes > Hexanchidae > Heptranchias > Heptranchias perlo. The sequence continues at coordinate 64,694,085 of NC_090332.1, forward strand.
TCCAGATTTCTACTGCCATTTGTGTGGCGTACTTCTAGATTTCCCCCCCAAATGGCCTAAGATTTTAAGATTATGTCCCCTCGTTCTTGATTCCCTCATCAGAGGAAATAGTTTCTCTGTATCTACCCTATCAAATCCTTTTAACATTTTAAACCAAATCACCCCTCGATCTTCTATACCCAAGGGACGACAAGCTAAGTTTATACAACCTGTCCTCATAATTTAACCCAAAGCCCCAGAATCATTCTGGTGAATCTGCACTGTACCCCTTCTAAGGCCGAAATATCTTTCCTGAGGTGCGGAAGCAAACCTCTTTCCCTTGCGAAGGAGCCAGAAGAACACCATTTTTTTCACAACGCTGGATGGGAGTAACCCAACTTGTTATCTATCTTTTCACCATTTTGGATTTTCAGAATTGACTTCCTGTAAGCTGAGCTTTGCGCCTATGATTCAGAAGCTGCATCTTTGCTGTACATGACCACATAGAACTGCATATCCCAGGGGCCAACATTTACCCCACTTGCAGTAATGAATGCAGTCTTGCACAATATTACTAATTTTTTTGAAATGGGAGATATCACACAATCCGGAACTTTACAGCCTAATGCAACTACTAAACTTATTTACAATTAAGTAGTATCAGGGAGACTGATATTTGGAAAACCACTTGTAAAAATATTTCTCACAAGCAGGGAGGGATACCAGTTCACTCCTTTGATCTCCTTTTGAAAGAACTCTGTTTCAACCAAGTGTCAAACCCAACACTAATATTAACTCCTCGACATAGAAGCCAACGCAACAACAATTAATACAACCATAAAATTAACAGTAAGAAATACTTTGGAACATAGAAATCTGCACAATTTTCATTTCGCTCAAAGGAACATTGTTAATGCTATCTTTCGATCAAACACCATCTTGATGTAATTCAATCTCAACTATAATCTAAAAATTGAGAAGTTTACTGCCCCCTTAGATGCGCACATTTAGAAAAAGACTATACAGTGACGATCGCATTAAAAATGGGTTTATTCACGAGTCCGAAGATAAATACTGCATTGACACACATCCTTTATACAACAGGTATTATTCACAATTTCAAAATGCTTTGTTATTTTATCTTGAGCACTTAAAAGTATCCAAGAGAGTTAAGAAGGGAGAAAAGAACATGGCAGCACAGCGATTATGGTACTGAACTAGAAACACAGATTGAAATCTCAGTTCCTACAATGGCAAGCTGTGAATTCAATAAACTTGGTAATTTATAGGCTCACATCTGAAAAAAATGACCATGAAAACTGCCGGATTGTCGTAAAAACCCAACTGGTTCACCAAGTTCATCTGGTCCCATATTCTTAATGCCCTCTAAAGTGACCTAGCAAGCCACTCAGTTGTACAACCAACCACTTCAGGAATATTAGCCAACAACTAACTTTTCAGGGCAACTAAGGATGAGCAATAAATGCAGCCCATAAAGCCTGTCTAGAACCAGAGAATTTATTTAGAGACCTTTCTACACAAGTCAGAAATTACTCAGTTCATTTGAGAGATTGAAAGAACCCTCCCTTCCCCTAAAAATACAGCTAAAAAGGGACAATGTGCTGTTATTTTCCTCCATTGGACTGGCAGCATACTGAACTGTACATGAAGGATAAAGAAATGAGAAAGTGTTGACATGGAAAGCTGCATTCTATTTGAAAGTTAGGTTTACACATTTGCAGCTCAACAAGTGAAAGGGGATATATTAACGTAAGTACGTGGCCATTTAAAACATATATAAAAATGGAACCTTGAGTGAATTTTTAAGTTCTTAATAGATCACTCAACATACAATTCACCCAGCAAAGCAAGACAACTCAACATATAAATTTTAATTTGTAAAACTTTTCAATTAAAAAAAGAATCAACTCACTTAATTGTTTTAAGTTTGGAAATCATAAAGGAGCAGGAAAAGGACAAAAAAAATGGACAAAGTTACTTTTTTCTCAAAAATACCGTCTTAAGCAAATGTACCAAGAGCATGTTTTAAAGAACTTAATTTATGTGGATTCTCAATTGGTGAGGAAATCATAAGCACACACAATCACAAGACTATGGAAAAATACAAAAGAAACCGTAGCAACAGTGCAGTGACAGAATAACTCTGGAGATGGGTCCTGACCCGACTCAGAGCAGTGAGAAAGCCCCTGGAGAAGACAGCTTCACCCTGCTTCCAATTGACGCTACGTGAAATATAACTCCAGTGCACACAACTCCTGCCTTCTTAACACTTTTTAAAAAAACTTCAGCTTCAGTTTGTGAAGAAAATGATTTAAGAGAGAAACTGTCCAGAGGTTTACACAAAGAAAATGTGTTGGGAAGAAAATCACAAACCACAATACAAATTATGACTTTTTTTCCCAAACCATTTACAAGATGTGCTTTAAAAATAATTACATTATGCATTATTTAAATAAATTATTGGAAAAATAAAATGCCCTTCAATAGATTGTACAAAATGGCCTGGAGAAGGCATGCAGGGTTATACAAGTTGCTGAATTCTTTTGGGTGTTACTTCACCATGAGCAAAAGCACCATGCCATTCAAATTCACTCCCCCTACAAATCGTTCATTTGCAATACAGTGATCGAGCCAGCCATCAATTTCAATCTTGGGGGAAGCGTGCGGTTAAAACACCAACAGGTAAATGTTTCTCCTACGATGTACTTCACAGTGAACAGATTTCACAAGAAACTTCAATGAACAAAAATTGAGTTTTGAAAATGCAGTCAGCCATGGCTCAGTGGTAGCACTCTCGCCTCTGAATCAGAAGGTTGTCGGTTCAAGTCCCGCTCCAGAGACTTGAGCATAAAATCTAAGCTGACACTCCAATGCAGTACTGAGGGAGTGCTGCATTTTCGGAGGTGCCATCTTTTAAATGAGACAATAAATTATTAGGGGGACCTAAAAGGTCCCATGGCACAATTTTGAAGAGCAGGGGAATTCTTCCCAGTGTCCTGGCTAATATTTATCACTCATCCAACATCACTAAAAACAGATTATCTGGTCATTGTCACAAGGCTGTTTGTGGGACCTTGCTGTGTGCAAATTGGCTGCCATGTTTCTAACATCACAATAGTGATCGCACTTCAAAAAAAAACGTAATTAGCTGTAAAGTGCTTTGGGATGAACTGAGGTCGTGAAAGGCGCTATATAAATCATGTCTTTTTCTTCTTCATTTGACAGATAAAACCCACCAGGAAAGCTGGACCTGGGCACTGCATTACCTTGTCTTTCATCTTTGCCTTTCTTGGCAACATGGCTGTAGATTCCACTTCTGCCAAAGTGTTTTCGGAAATCTGTTCGGCTGTATTGCCGTCAGCAGTCTCCTCCGAGGCGGGCTCTAAGGGTCTAGTGGAGAGCACAGGAGAAAGCCTTGCAGCGTCAGTAGTTCTAACAGCAGAATGAACACTGTCCATTCTGCTACTTCCAGTACTGGCATTGTCATCTTCCTCCTCCTCTTCGTCGCTGGATAGCACAACTGGGCAAAAACGGCAAAATTAGTGCACAAAGCAAAGACTTGCAATTATCTACGTAGTAGCATTCTCCTTACATTCTACCCCCACTTTAAGACGAACAGTTTCGCTTGTACATCATGGAAGGTTGTGCAAAATACGTTACGTGCAAAAGTACGGGGTGGGGGGGGGGGGGGGGGGGGGGGGGAGAGAAAAAGAAACTGCTCACAGTTGCTTTCAAAACATGGGAGATTATAAGTTATTGTGATATGATAATTTCAAATCTATTTAAGAGTAGCTCTGAAACTAAAATTCTGGAAAAGTCAGTGTTCCCTTTTTTGGAAAAGACCGTTTAGAATGGTGACCATTCACTACTGTCACAAGTCGCAAGGCTTTTAGAAGAACTTTAGTATCACTAGAGTGAAACTGGATTGGGAGCGTCAGGTTTAAAAAACACCTCCCCACATTTTACAAAGCACTGCCTCATTCCTGGAACATTGCACGGAAAAGGTGTGAGACTTTATGAATAGTGTTATAGGACTGATGTCAGGAAAATGTTCTTCACACACAGTGATCAACATGTAGAACGGCCTTCACGGTAGAGTCGTGGAGACAAAAAAACCATTGGATTCTTTAAAAGAAAATTAAATGTCATTTTGACAAATATCCAATCCACCTCATGTCTATTTAACAGTAGAATTTCTTACAAAGGGTTCGTCCACATGGGCCTGGGAATTGATATATGGGGGGGGGGGGGGGGGGGAGGGAGAAAAGAGAGAAAAAGGAGAAAATTTGCAAGGGATATCAAGGACAACACTAAAGATTTTTACAAATATATTAAAAAAGGATGGCTAAGGGTAATGTGGGCCCCTTAACAGGTGCAGGTGATATAGTAATTGGAAATCAGGAAATGGCAGACTTACTAAATAACTACTTTGTATCGGTCTTTACAGTAGAGGATGAGGATCAAGTACCAGAGATACAAGGAAAACTAAAAATAAATCAAGGAGGAGCTAACTAGATTCAATACAAGCAAAACAAAAATGGTGATGGTGAAATTAATGAGATTATAGATAATCTCCAGGACCAGATGGTTTCCACCCAGGGTATTAAAAGATGGACGTGAGGAAATTGTTGATGCGTTAATCACGATCTTCCAAAACACACTCGATTCAGGAATTGTCCCCTTGGGTTAGAAAACTGCCAATGTCACTCCATTATTTAAGGGTAGGAGAAATGAACTATGAAATTATAGGCCTATTAGACTAACATCAGTCATGGGAAAATTATTGGAATCTGTAATCAGGGACAGAGTGAGAGAGCATTTGGACAAAAATGACCTGATCAGAGAGCCAGCATGGATGTGTAATGGACAAGTTATTTCTAATGAATTCAGTTGAATCTTGTGGTGGTAAAAAAAAAACATGGTAGATAAGGGACTGTCTATGGCTGTTATTTATATGGACTTCCAGGTGGCATTCGACAAGGTTCCATATAAGGGGCTTAACAAAAATGAGAGCGCATGGAATTGGAGGCTACCTATTGGCTTGGATAGGGAACTGGTTAGGAGATAGGAGACAGAGAGTGGGGATAATGGGTATGTACTCAAAATGGCAGGATGGGACTAGTGGTGTCCCCCAGGGATCTGTACTGGGGTCTCAGCTTTTCACTATATTTATAGATGATTTGGATGAAGGAACAGAGAGCCATATATCTCAGTTCGCTGTGACACTAAGTTAGGTGGCACAGTAAATAGTGTAGATGGGAGCAGAAAGTTGCAAAGGGACATTAATAGATTATGTGAATGGGCAAAACTGTAGCAGATGGAGGTCAATGTGGGAAAGTGAGAGTTCACCCTCTTCAGACCTAAGAAAGATAAATCAGATTATTTTCTAAATGGCGAGAAGCTAGGAACTGTGGATGAGCAGAGAGATTTAGGGGTCCAAATACAGAAATCACTAAAAGTTAGTGGACAGGAACAAAAAATAATTTTAAAAAGGCTAATGGAATGTTGGCCTTTATCTCAAGAGGGCTGGAAACAAAGGGGTGGAAGTTATATTACAGAGCTCTGGTTATATCCCATCTGCAGTACTGTGTTCACTTCTGGGCGCGGCGCCGCACCGCAGGAAGAATATATTGGCCTTGGAGGGGGTGCAGTGCAGATTCACCAGAATGATACTGGGGCTAAATTATGAGGACAGATTGCATAGACTAAGCTTGTATTCCCCTGAATACAGAAGATTAAGGGGGGATCTAATTGAGGTATTTAATATGATTAAAGGAGTTGATAGGGTAGATCGAAAGAAACTATTTCCTCTGGTGAGGGAGTCCAGAACAAGGGGTCATAGCCTTAAAATTAGAGGGGGACCATTCAGGAATGATGTCAGAAAGCACATCTTCACACACAGAAGTTAGTGGAAATCTGGAATTCTCTTCCACCAAAAAGCTGTTGAGGCTAGACCAATTGAAAATTCCAAAACTGAGATTGATAGATTTTTGTTCAGCAAGGGTATTAAGGGTTACGGAACAAAGGCAAGTAGATGGAGTTAAGATACAGATCAGCCATGGTCTAACTGAATGGCGGAACAGGCTCGAGGGGCTGGCCTACTCCTATTCCTACGTGTTCTAGTTTTCATCTTGTTCCAGTTTCCCAGAGTGCACTGCAATAATCCATCACATGACAACCAGGTAGAGAAGATCTTAGGAGTTGCTGCTCTTGTTGATAAATTCTGTGAGAATGAGTTGCATTGTGGGAGTTGTTTTTATCCTGTTCCTATGACACTCAATACTCTGTACTGGTACAGCCCTGCAGAAAATGTTCAAACAGCTGCGAGGTGTGAATGCAGGAGGAAAAAAACCCACAATTTTCCAAATATAATTTCACATAGCTTAAATAATAATCAAATTTACTGCCTTGTTTGGGATGAAGTTTTCTGTCAGAGTGGAACTGATATTTACGCCAGAACCAGAGGGGAATGTTTACAAAGGTCTTTGATATTGAGTCAGGCATTGTGGCCAGAGTCCGTCACTCAGTCAGGCCCAGGCCTTTGCAAATGACCACCTGTTCAGGTGGTAGTCACTGGAGACTTCACAGTGGGGAAAACCTTGCGTAGTACAGCACCAAACCAATGATAACTTTAGCAAGAAATATAAATCCACGATGGGAAGGGAATGAAAAAATACCTTTTGTAATTATGCAAGTAACTGAGAAAATAGTCGAGAACTTTGGGGAGAAGGCAGAAGAACAAACAAATAAAGTGCTTGTATCTTAAGGAAATACTGCAAATCCACTGTGGGTAGTAGAGCAAAAAGATTTATAATGTAAATAACTGGAACCAGGTTTTGGGGAGGGAATTATATGCCTATTAAGCAAATTTTGTAAAGAGGCAGATAAGTAGTATTAAAAAATATTTCTTCTGTGAAGCCTATATCTTTCAATTTCAGTAAGGTGTGTAATATTTTAACCTTACGTGAGTAAGTTTGCTGTACAGTCTACTCCTGGTGATCTAAAAGTAGCTTCTTGTGCTTAAAAAAATTAAATAATCAAAATATTTAATTAAACAATGTAAATAGCGGCAATTTAGTGCTAAAAAAATTCAGAAGTTCTTTATTGGTTGTAAAGAGCTCTGAGGTAGTGAAAGGCGCTATGTAAATGCAAGATTTTTCTTTTGTCCTTTTTTTAAACTGACTATGAAGTGTTCCATTCATGAGGTAAGTAAAATTACCAAACAACCAGCAACCACTGTAAACCAACCAAAATCACTCAATTTACTCATGAACCAGCAAGCATCACGAAACTGACCAATCAAGTTACTCACAATTTTGTTCCAATTTTTTTTTTGACAGCCATGTTGCTTTTTGAGCCGCTGATTATATACAGCCAAAAATTTAATTGATAACACACTAAACAGAGAAAAATCTCAAATAAAATCACGAAACGCATCCATGAACCTCCCGATTTTATCTTGGAAATCCCAGTAACAACTTTCCGCTGCACAGACTTGCCTTTGTCTTGGAGCCTGGGGCTGGAGTGATACTAGGTTCCCAGTGCTTGCAGCGTTTACCTGGACGCTCCATCTCAGTATGTGGCCTGTATTATGACAATTAGGAGGGTGGTCATTTGCAAAATCCTACTCCTGGCAAAGTCTCACCTGCTGCTGCAATCAATAAAGTTGAGAGCCCACTCTCCAGAGCTGCCAGGCCACAGTTCCACTCCCAGGCCCACAGGACCCACCTCACTCATGCAGCCAGCAGCCCCTCCCCGGTGCTGCCAGCTATTCTCTGAATGGAGCTAGGCATCAGGAACCTGCCTTTGAGTGCTGCAAGACTCTTACCCCCTTAAGAATGCTCCAAGGTCCCAGAAGGCAGTGGAAATGAAAACCGGGAGAGATGTATAACGGGCAGCCAATCAGTTTTACACTATCATCAAAAGTTAAAACTATCCCCAATGAATTACTTTTGAAGTTGAATGTGAGCAAAAAAAAAACCAGGAGCCATTCTGCACAAGCAACAGCCCACAAGCATCGAGATGAATGGCCAGTTAATGGTGATGTTGCTTAAGGGAGAAACATTGGTCAAGATATCAGAATTCTCTACTCTTCAAGTAGTGCCACAAGATCTTTTACACGTACCTGAATAGACAGGCAGTTTAATCAACTAAAACAATTCAGCATTCGCTCAGTACTAGTCTGGAGCGTTAATTTAGGTTGTGCAATTTTCATCCGTCAGCAACACCACAGGAGATCAACTATAATACATTGTGCATTAACTTGTATAACATTGCTGTCACAGAAACATGCAGCATGGAAGGAGTACATTCTGCCCATCATGAAAGAGCTATCCGATTCGTCCCACTTCCCTGCTCTTTCCCAATAGCCCTGCAAAGTTTTCCTTTTCAAGTATATATCCAATTCCCTTTTGAAAGTTACCACTGAATCTGCTTCCACCTCCCTTTCAGGTAGTGCATTTCAGATCATAACTCGCTGTCTAAAAGAATCTCATCTCCCCCCTGATTCTTTTGCAAATTATCTTAAATCTGTGTCCTGGCTGAACTACTTATTCTCTGATTCATCATGTGCAATGGAGATCCATTAGCTAGAAAAAAAATGGGTAACGTGCTCCTTGTTTTGTCAAAAAAATTCTTGAAATTTACGTAGTATTCTGTAATCATTTTCAAAGGAGCAATGTACATTCAAATCATCTAAATTCTTTAACGAATCAATTCTGCAGAACAATTTCTTTAAAATGGTTATGGATGGAAGAGTGTACCAAAATGTCACACGGTTTTGATAAAGAAAATCAGGAAGAACTAGTTCCACTGGTCAGTGTGTCGTTAACTGTGGTACATAAATTGATAATTACCAAAAGAATGAAGGGAGGGGGTTATAGAATAAAAAATTATTCAGAGGGCTGTACCAGAAACAGTGCTGGAAGCATACTCTATAATAGCTTTTAAAAGGAAAGTGGATGAATATTTGAAAATGAAAAATTTTAAGAGTGTGGAGAATGGGCAAAAGAAGGGCTAGCTCTTTCAGAGAGCAAGCACAATGTGTGGAGTGTCCTCCTTCTGTGCTATAAAATTCTACGATGCTACATTCATAGCTGAACCACTAAGAACAGTATCCATCAAAGAACAGAGAGACTTACATTTATATAGTGCCTTTCCCGACCTCAGGACATCCCAAAAGCACTTTACAACCAAAGTAGTACTTTTGAAGCGTAGTCACTTTGTGATGTGGGAAATGCGGCAGCCAATTTACACACAGCAAGGTCCCACAAACAGCAATGTGCTAATGACCAGATAATCTGGGTTTCTTACAAAAAAAGTTTTGTTGGTTATGGGATAAATATTGGCCAGGACACCAGGGAGAACTCCCATGCTCTTATTCGAAATAGTGCCATGGGATCTTTTACGTTATATGGGTAGACGGGGCTTCAGTTTAACGTCTCATCCAAAAGATGGCACCTCTACAGTGCAGCGCTCCCTCAGTACTGCATTGAAGTGTCAGCCGAGATTTTGTGCTCAAGTCTCTGGAGTGGGACTTGAACCCACAACCTTCTGACTCAGACGACAGTGCTACCACTGAGCCATAGCTGACGTAATTATTTTCAACACAAAGGTTTCTTTTTAAAAGCAGTGATTGGAGCAGCTCAGGGTCCCTTCCATGAGCACCAACTGAGAGCAGTACTACTTTGCAGTTCCACCCATTCCACAGTCTGACCCAGCCTTCCAGGCACCATCTGCTGCAGAGCCAGATGTGACAGGTTCATCATCAGGAATGTAACTAAACTTGGCTTAGACACAGCTTGAAGGGAGATGGGTCGAGGGCACATTATCTCGGGAATTTGAAATGCTTTTTTATAATTAAGAAGTACTGCACAACTTTTGTATTGCGGTGAAGGGAAGGAAAGAGATGCGAAATAGCTCCTTGGCAATAATGTGAAGTTATTATTCCCAGACCAACAGAATTTCTGGCCAAAAATAATCTTTGTCCATCTACATATGCACTCGGATGAAGAAGCATTGCCTTCTGAAGAGGAATATATACTGACCACAAATTTTTACTCTCGTCAAGAATGACCACCTTGAAAAGATTTTACATTTGCTCCACAAGAGGTCAGGTCATTTAGGTTGAGGGGTGCCGAAGTCAATGGGAAAAGGATGGCTACTAAACGATTTCTTCCAGAAGTTATACATGAGAAAAAAAATGTTCTATTCGAAAGCAATTGACATTGGACAGACAACAAAAGTATAACCTTGCACAACAGGACATTGAAGTGAAAAATCACAAGCTGGATTCAAGGTGTTCGCCTGGGCTCAGTGGTAGAACTCTTGCCTTAATCAGAAGGTCGTGGGTTCAAGCTCCACTACAGAAACTTGAACACAAAATCTATGCTGACACTTCAGTGCAGTACTGAGGGAATGCTGCACTGTTGGACGCGCAGTCTTTTGGATGAGACGTTAACCCGAGGCCCCACCTGCCCTCTCAGGTGGATGGAAAAGATCCCCTGGCATGATTTCAAAGAGCAGGGAAGTTCCTCCTGGTGTCCTGGCCAATATTTATCCCTCAACCAACATCACTAAATAAACAGATTATCTGATCATTATCACTTTGCTGTTTGTGGGTCCTTGCTGTGCGCAAATTGGCTGCTGCATTTCCTACAACAGTGACAATGCTTCAGTACTTCATTGGCTGTAAAGCACTTTGGGACATCCTAAGGTCATGAAAGGTGCTATACAAATACAAGTTCTTTTTTTCTGGATACATAGCTGCCCTCAATAGGATTTATTTTTAAACTCTGGTTTCATGACTTGCAGCCTTGGAGTGCAAGAACACAGAATTCTGGATTACATCTAAAACAGCATTATTAACCAACATTAATCTAGATAAATATTACACAGTATTCGTTTAGTTTCAAGGTCTAATAGTCTGTAGACACCCAACACTAATTAAAAGTTTTTTTAGAAGCTATTTCCTCAAGAACAATTTCCAGCCCACGTTGAAACACTACGTGAGACTACCCCTCTCCATGCTGCAGGGTGCCTCAGAGAATGCCATGAATCAGCAGAGTACCATAGATCAAGGGCATACACTGCACCTTCAGGCAGGTTTTCATTTCCTACAAACCTGAAAGGAAGCAATGGGGATATACTCTCAAAACAAATCACTGTTTATACTTTGAATACAGTACTTTTCAATACTGATGTATTCAAGAACATCACCTGACTTGCAGGGTTAGCCTGTTGGCTTAACTATTGAAGTGCACACCAGATTAGAATTGTAATATGCCTTCAGTTCAGCAGGAATCAGAATTTCCAACCACAGCCTAAACAGATGGCTTTCTGCCACTTTTGCAACACTGAATGGAAGCGGGCTCTGCTGGCCTCCACTTCCAATTTTTGAGCATCAGAACAGGCACAATGTGTGGAATGTTCTCCCTCTGTGCTGTAAAATTCTATGATTCTACATTGTCAACTGAACCACCAAGAACAGTAATCTCAATTCTGTTCAATATTAAAGGTTTCTTGTTAAAAGCAGCGACTGGAGCTGCTCAGGGTTCCCACCAGGAACACCATCTGAGGGCAGTATTGCCCATCGTTTGACCCAGCCTTCCAGACACCATGACATCAGGCAATTAAAGAGAGCACAATTAAGTTATAAAGTCTCAACGTTTTGGGTTCAAGCCCCACTCCACTACTTGAGCTTATAATCTAGGCTGACATGCCAATGCAGTACTGAGGGAGTGCTGCATTGTCAGCTATTTTGGATCAGATGTTAAACTGAGGCCTTGTCTGCCCATATCCTAACTCACACCAAGTCCCATTCACCTATCACCCGTGCTCGCCGACTTACATTGGGTTCCGGTCCACCAACACCTCAAATTTAAAATTCTCATCCAAATGCCTCCATGGCCTTGCCCCTCCCCATCGCTGTAACCTCCTCCACCCCTCCCGAGAACTCTTCGTTCCTCCAATTCTGGCTTCTTTTGCGTCCCCCACTCCCTTCACCCCACCATTGGCAGCTATGCTTTCAGCTGCCCAGGCTCTAAGCTCTGCCATTCCCTCCCTAAATCTCTCCGCCTCTCTCTCCTCTAAGATGCTCCTTAAAACCTACCTCTTCGACCAAGCTTTTGGTCACGTGTCCTTACGTCTCCTTCTTAGGCTCAGAGTCAATTTTTTTCTGATTACACCCGTGAAGCTTCTTGGGATGTTTTACTACGTTAAAGGCGCTATTTGAAGAGGAGCAGGGAGTCTCGGTATGCTGCCAACTTTCAGTACCAACAATTCCTCCTCACGCAGCTGCTCTCCCAGTACTCTAGGGAGAAACATTGCGCTCGAGAGTCCGAACATGGCCCCTCCCACGTGTGGATGATGAGAACAGAACTGCTGCTTCCAACATTAGTAATGCCACCCCCTCCCCGAGGGCAGGGAGACCAATCACAAGGGTGCTCAATCCAAGGCTGTATCTGTTGTACTGCACAACATAGTGGACAGAAGTGCTAGGACCCCCTCCTCCAAGGCAAAACCTCCCATTGCTCAGACCAGCATCCATAGCAACACGAGCCCAGTGAAACCAACCTACAAAGGCTGAAGGCCCGCAACACAGAGGGAAACACACCCTGAAATAGCACATCATGGCTTTCAACAACAGAACACAACCCCGGACCAGAAAATGACACTCGAATGACCAGCTGAACTTCTGTAATGCAAAGTTCCAGGAAGAAACACTAGACAAAGGAACTGATGACGGCCCAGGTCCTCGAAGAAAATGAAAAGTTAGTAGCATTGAAAGTTTAAATTATTTTTTTTTTTACAAGGCAGAGACTAGGAACCAACCACAAAAGTAGGTAACTCTATAACCAGGGAACAGCATCCGGATCTTCAGTATCCCTGAAGGTGTTGCAATAAACAGATCTCTGTTAGGTATGGGTATCAAGGGATATGGATCAAAGGCAGGTAAATGGAGTTGAGGTACAGATCAGCTATGTTCTGATTTTAATGATGGCAGAGGCTTGAGGGGCTGAATGGCCTACTCTTGTTTCTATATTCCAGTAATGATACACCAGTAAACCATTGAGAAATAGCACCATCGTAAGCTTGAAACAATCTCAGAACTCAAGCCTCCCTCTTTTCCATCATGTGCCCAACATCAGATTTGTATCTACAATGTCAATTAATGGTAAATTAGTCACCAATTGTACCAAGGCGAGACATTTGGACTGGGCCTTCTCACTGCTCCACATTAGGAATTGACGCATCCAAAAAATTGGCCTTGAGGGAGCAAGGGTTTTTCTTGAACCGCGCAAGGATAGCTGTTGGTGAGATTCAGGAATGACAAATCAGCATGGATGTAGCAAACAGCAGAGTCTGTATGCAGGAGTTTATGCAGCTTCCTTTCTGCGGTGACTGCCTGCCAACCAATAACATGGTCTCAGATAAATGACTAGATAAAATGGTAGACAAGTTGTGAATGAAAGGATAGATTTGACCAACAATAATTGCTGCTCACTTCATCAACATGGTTTTATGTAAAAACACTTTCAGTTTTAATTTTTAATTAAAAAGCAAGTTAGAAATAAATGAAACCCATGACAACACAAAGGTTTCAGCAGAGTTTTCCATCGCTATGTTTGCCAGCCTATGATTTTTCACCCATTCATTTTAATGGTCCTATTATTTACCTCCGCTAACCTATCAGTCTGGTCTTGTCTCAAATGCTCTTGCAGTGTATGTTGTCTGAACTCTCAACTGGATGACTTCCTTCGATTTCCTTTCTATGACTTTTTTCTAAATAAATCTCAAAAAAACTGTACCTTCTTTGAGGGCACTGTTGGCAAATGTGTAAAATTAAGCCAGGAGTATGCAGAGCTATCTAACCAGGGGCTGATACAATAAGTTACCGTGCCCTTGAGGGAGAGGACAGATGATTTTTAAAAATGATCAGCCACGGTTCTCACTCCCAATGACTACCCAGGAACACCTGCTAGAAAGTGCACGTGTCCACAATTGGCGACTAGAGGCTTGAGCTTGGCTTTAGAGTGTGCCAAAATTCATTCAGGGGAATCTGAACCTGTAGCTGCTACTCCTCAAAGGGGAAGTTCACCAGCCAATGAGCTGTACATTCTGTCTGTTTAGATATCATTATGCCTGGAATTATGACCCTATAGAACAGATAATTCGCATTTGGTTATGTGGGAACAAAATTTTCTTCTCTTAAGTAAGGGCATCTTTCTGCTGTAGAGTCCTGGCCACTAGGATCAGTGTTCAATCTGCTCAAGTGATTTCATGTCAAGTTCTACAACAGATGGAAAATCTCCAACATCATGAGTGATTCAAACCTGCGACCCAGAGGTAAAAGGGCGCTCTGATTCCATTCAGTACCCAAGTGCCACTTGTTACCATCCTGGGGTTGGTGACAATTTTTTGTAGTTGTCCTGTTTGGTGTACAGTTTGGTAGATGGCAATGTCACTGCCTCCTTAAGATACAACCTGCACCCTATGGAATTTAATGGTTTGAACTCTGCAACCAAAAGCTCTGAGCTATACAAATCCTGCTTTGTCAGAAGGGGTGTTACAGGGAATGAAATGCAGATGCCTTGATGCAGGCGTGTACCTAATATGAGAAAGGACTACACTAAGAGATTGCTGAATAGTAACACTCACTGGTGTCCTGCACAACTCCTCATCTACATACAAGGGTGTGGGAAGCTGCTGAATGGAGTGTTACAGACTACTTTATGTAGTTCACCCTAACGGATGCAGAAAGAGGAACCTTCAGAGATCCTAACTGGAACAAGGTGTGCAGTGAATAGCTCAGCAGTGTTGGAACTCAAACAAAGTCATGGGTTCTGCCCCATCTTGAAATCATTTAATACTGGGTCTCTAGCTACTGGTCCCATGTAGAAGGCCCCATTCAATCGTGAAGATGGCAGGCTTGGTAACATCAGTGCCACAACCAACTGGTGCTCACAGACACAAATCCTTCAGGATTCATAACCGCCAATCACAAAGATAGCAGGAACTAAATCTTGTACCTTGAGACTACATTTACTGGCACTGTCTAGGCAATGATACCTCATTAGATACAGGTAAGGGTGTATTGATGACATGTTTCGAGGGCTCAATACTCGGAACAGCCTCATTTGGCATTAACTCGGTGAACTTTGTATATGTATTTCTTAGCCTCAAGTTTTCTTGTTTGGATGAGAACACTTGGGCAAGTTCCTCAGAGATGGGAGGTTCCAAGAGCAAACCATGCAGAAGATCCCTCAATAAGTTTTCTTTTTGTGCCCAGAGATTGGAGGGGGAAGGCCTATGATCTAATGGATCATTCTTATTTGTTCCTTTCCAAGGACAGAATAAATGGGAATCACTCTTTCACACCCCCAACAGCGAGGTTAAGAGTGGCACCAAAGGTGTAGGTCTCTACCACATTTTTTCAGCTGAGAAATATCATGCAGTAATCAATAAAAAAAACCTGCTTACTTTCAAAGTAACAGTAGATATCTGGAAATGTTTAGAACACTTCAATCTCATTTAGAGGTTCAAAAGATGTCACACCACAAGTGCGAAACTCAAATCATAACCAGCATCTGAACCCCGAGATGACCACACACTCTTGTAATTACTTTTAAGCATTCAAATTTGATCATGTTTGCTCATCTTCTCTGGCACTGCTCAAGGGTCATCTGAGATTAGACCAGAGGTGGGTGGCAGGATACAAGGGTTTGCCTGCGCAATAGCACTGAGGATACAGAGAAGTGTGAAAGCAATTCTTCACACTTTCAATCTGAAGGTTGTATCTGGGACAAAATGTTTTTGTTTGTACAATCAATAAATTGTTATAGGTTTTTAAAGTACCAGAATTAATTTTTTTTTAAAAAGACATAGGCTGGCAATTCACACCGTGTACTATGACTTCCTGCTTGCAACACTCACCCTCCCTCGATAGCATTACACTCAGTAGAAGGTGGCAGACTTAAGCTGCAGTCTGGGAGTCACCAAGTCCATCCATCTCCCCGGCCACTATCTGAGGCTGAACCAGACCGTTCGCAACCTTGCATCCTATTTGACTGAGATGAGCTTCCAATCACGTCCGCTCCATCATCAAGACCGCCTGCTTCCACGACCATAACATCACGCGTCTCTGCCTCAGCTCATTTGCTGCTGAAACTCTCATCCATGCCTTTGTTACCTCTAGACTTGACTATTCCAATGCTCTCCTGACCAGCCACCCATCTTCCACCCTCCATAAACTTGAGCTCATCCAAAACTCTGCTGCCCGTATCCTAACTCCCACCAAGATCCGTTTATCCATCACCTTGTGCTCACTGATCTACATTGGATCGCGGTCCAGGACCACCTCGATTTTAAAATTCTCATCCTTGTTTTCAAATCCCTCCATGACCTCGCCCCCCCATCTCTGTAACCTCCTCCAGCCCTACAACCCTCAGAGATCTCTGCGCTCCTCCAATTCTTGCCTCTTGTGCATCCCTGGTTTTAAATCGCTCCACCATTGGCGGCCGTGTCTTCAGCTGCCTAGGCTCCAAGCTCTGGAATTCCCTCCCTAAACCTCTCCACCCCTCTCTCTTCCTTTAAGACGCTCCTTAAAACCTACCTCTTTGACCAAGCTTTTGGTCACCTGTCCTAATATCTCCTTATGTGGCTCAGTGTCAAATTTTGTTTGAAAATCGCTCCTGTGAAGCGCCTTGGGACATTTTGCTACATTAAAGGTGCTATATAAATGCAAGTTTTTATTATTGTTGTTGAGTCATAATCCACCAGTCTGGAATAACACTGGTGCTTTCTAAGAGTCCATTACTTGACTAAGCCCCTTTATGCAATCAAGACCAAAATGCACAATAGAAGCTGGGGAATGCAGAGAGATGCAGGCCTGTGCAGGAGAAGTTGTAAAACACAATGGCTAATTTTATGGTAGGGTTAGTGTGCTCCCCACCCCGAATTATTTAATTTTTTAATGCTTATAAAAGATGGCAGTTGAAGATAGTTTGAAGAATTAAACTGAGCAATGTAACTGATTGTCTTGTAGCAGTTGCCACCATAATGGTACCTTTATACAAAAAAAAAAATTGAGCAAATTAACTGGCTGGTTTTGGACAGGTTCCTCACTCCTGACTGGTAGAGTTCCGTACCTGCGTATGTCTGAGCAAATCAGCAAGATTAGTTAAACAGATTATGGTCATTTCAGCCAATCAGATAAAATGTGATTGCCAATTTTTTTTGTACTTGGGACACATTTAAAATTTGATGCACATTATATACTAGGCTTTTAATGATATAGATAGCTAAAGACTATGAAACTCATGAGGATAGTTTTATCCCATTTGAGTCTTGTTAATCAGCTGTCACAGTGGATGCAGGCAGTGCAGTACATGAAGTTGATGCATCACAATGCTCACACTGGTGGTTTAATGATTTTGATGCAATCTCAGCAAATTTAAAATGATTAATTAGCACAATCTGACATTAAACGCAAGATTACATTACACCCCAAAATATTTTAAAATTCTGAAATATATCAAAATTACTGAAATAAAGGGACTTTATCCTTCAATGGCTTCCATAAATATACAATAAAAATTTAAACTTTGTTTGAAATTACAAAATAGATCAAAATTCAATAGTTGTCTTTCTGATCCAGCTTCCCCACCCACCCCCCCCACCAAAAAAATAAAAAGCCAGAATGAAAAGTTCCACATAGTTATGCAGCATCATGTGCCACATTTCCCACACTACAACAGTGACTACACTTCAAAAGTACTTCATTGGCTGTAAAGCACTTTGAGATGCCCTGAGGTCGTGAAAGGTGCGATATAAATGCAAGTTCATTCTTTATTTAATTTGTTCTGCTGATTTCAGCCTAAATTGGGTCTTCAAAAGGAAAAGCCGCCCAACCATGGCTAACAAAAGAAATTAAGGATAGTATTAGATCTAAAGAGGAGTCATATAAAGTTGCCAGAAAAAGTCGTCAGCCTGAGGACTGGGAGCAGTTTAGAATTCAGCAAAAAAGGACCAAGAGATTGATTAAGAAGGGGAAAAATATCGTATGAGAGTAAACATGCAAGGAACATAAAAGTGGATTGTAAAAGCTTCTACAAGTATGTAAAAAGAAAAAGATTAGTGAAGACAAATGTAGGTCCCTTAGTTAGAAACGGGAGAACTTATAATGGGGAACAAGGAAATGGCACAGCAATTAAACAAATACTTTGGTTCTGTCTTCACGGAAGAGGACACAAATAACTTCCCAGAAAAGGACACAAATAACTTCCCAGAAATGCTAGGGAACAAAGGGTCTAGTGAGAAGGAGGAATTAAAGGAAATTAGTATTAGTAAAAAAATAATGCTGGAGAAATTAATGGGTCTGAAAGTCGATAAATCCCATGGGCCTGATGATCTGCATCCCAGAGTACTAAAAGAGGTAGCCATGGAAATAGTGGATGCATTGGTTGTCATCTTCTAAAATTCTATAGATTATGGAACAGTTCCTGCAAATTGGAGGGTGGCAAATGTAACCCCACTATGTAAAAAAGGAGGGAAGAGAAAACAGGAACTACAGACTGGTTAGCCTAACATCGGTAGTAGGGAAAATGCTAGAGTCTATTATAAAGGAGATGATAACAGGGCACTTAGAAAATATCAACAGGATTAGACAAAGTCAACATGGGTTTATGAAAGGGAAATCGTGTTTGACAAACCTACTGGAGTTTTTTTGAGGATGTAACTGGTAGAGTAGATAAGGGAGAACCAGTGGATGTGGTGTATTTGGATTTTCAGAAGGCCTTTGATAAAGTCCCACATAAGAGGTTAGTGTGCAAAATTAAAGCACATGGGATTGGCGGTAATATACTGGCATGGACTGAAAATTGGTTAACAGACAGGAAACAGAGAGTAGGAATAAATGGGTCTTTTTCGGGGTGGCAGGCGGTGACTAGTGGAGTACCACAGGGATCGGTGCTTGGGCCCCAGCTATTCACAATATATATCAATGATTTGGATGAGGGAACCAAATGTAATATTTCCAAGTTCGCTAACGACACAAAACTAGGTGGGATTGAGAGTTGTGAAGAGGATGCGAAGAGGATGCAAAGAGGCTTCAAGGTGATTTAGACAAGTTGAACGAGTGGACAAATACATGGCAGATGCAGTATAACGTGGATAAATGTGAAGTTATCCACTTCGGAAGGAAAAACAGAAAGGCAGAGTATTATTTAAATAGTGATAGATTGGGAAATGTTGATGTAGGGAGGGACCTGGGTATCCTTGTACACCAGTCACTGAAAGCAAACATGCAGGTACAGCAAGCAGTTAGGAAGGCAAATGGTATATTGGCCTTCATTGCAAGAGGATGAGAGTACAGGAGCAAGGATGTCTTACTGCAGTTATACAGAGCCTTGGTGAGACCACACATGGAGCAGTGTGTCCAGTTTTGGTCTCCTTACCCAAGAAAGGATATACTTGCCATAGAAGAAGTGCAGCAAAGGTTCACCAGGCTGATTCCTGGGTTGGCAGGACTGTCGTGTGAGGAGAGATATGGTTGACTAAGCCCATATTCACTCAAGTTTAGAAGAATGAGAGAGGATCTCATTGAACCGTATAAAATTCTGACAGGGCTAGACAGACTGGATGCAGGGAGTATGTATCCCCTGGCTTGGGGCGGGGGGGTCTAGAACGAGGGGTCACAGTCTCAGGATACGGGGTAGGACATTTAGGACTGAGATCAGGAGAAATTTCTTCACTCAGCGGGTGAAGAAATGTGGAATTCTCTACCACAGAAGGCTGTGGAGGCCAAGTCACTGAATATATTTAAGAAGGAGATATAGATTTCTAGACACAGGAGGCATCAAGGGGTATGGGGAGAGAGCAGGAATATGGTATTGAGAAAAAGAATCAGCCATGATCATATTGAATGGCGGAGCAGGCTCGAAGGGCTGAATGGCCGACTGCTGCTCCTATTTTCTATGTTTCAAGCAGTTTCAAACAGCTGATCGCACCTCTTTAAAGTGCGATAATCTTAGCGATGAGATTCTGGATGCAACTGCTAACAATTTGGAGAGGCAGTTGCTAAGTGGAGACTTCCATTTTTTTTTTATAAAAAGAGTAAAAATTACCACTGTCAGCTAATGAATTGGAGGTGAGGTGCGATTTGTGATTTTACAGCAAAGAGTCTCCCGAGTACAGCAGGATTATTTCTCCTGCAGGATAGTTACATAATACAAATTATGTGCATAAAATCAGTCACTCACAGCAGTGCAGTCTCCAGGCGCGATTGGATAGTTTCCGTGTCAACCAACTGCATTCTGGCTGGGACTTGTGGCATCATTATATGTAGCCTTTTTTAAAATATGTTGGTCACTTACCTTTTTGGTTTTACTGTCCCCACCAACGCGCCCGCTATAAGTGGTGGGGACTGTACTGCCATACTCGGCAGCATCATACACCACCCCTGGAACATACCCTCAACATTTCTGCTGTGGATAACACGGAGCCACTGAAAATGTCCACACTTACTGGGGTCAGTCATTACAGGCTTCCTGGAGTCCATCCGCCCAGCTCCATATACAACTGTACGTCCCATCAGTCCAATGCTGCCATTAGTTTGTAAAAGGTTGCTCCTGGTAGAATACAGTTTAGTAGCAGGTACTGGAGTCAATGTTATGTCAAGAGAAGGTTTGTTGTAAAACATCTTGGCACTGACACCCATGTTGCCTTCAGCTTGCGTTGGAGAACATGCATGAATAGGTGGGCGCGGCTGAGGTGTCTCGACATATGCGGAATCTGAAGTTTGTTTGGGTCGTCTTGTTGCATCCTTGGGTATTGGCTTCCTACAATTTTCACATTTTGTATGGTCTTCACTTTTTCTCCCACAATTTTTACATATACTGAAGAATTCATCGAGTTTCTGCCCCTGAAATTTGGAAAACAAGGTCAAAATATTAAAAAAATCCTCAACATTTATTTGCAGAAGTATCTTGTCCTCCTTTCTCCCTCTCACGGTCTAAACCGGAATTTACCAAGATAACAGACTAAATCAACCAGAGAATGTGAAAATCGTTCTATAAATGCAAGGTCTTCAGGTCTTTAATTAGGTTTGAAAGGTATTAAAACATCTTATTGTATTGAAAATAAAAACCTCACATTGAAGGTAAAAAGAACTCAAATACTAGAAACCAAACAAAGACAGAAAATGCTGGAAATGTTCCAATCAGTGTCTGAGGAGAAAAAGCAGCTAATGCCATTTCATCAGCAAGATTGCTTTGAGTGATTATTTGACTTACAAAGCAGATTTACTATTTACTGACAAACAGTATCCACCCAAAACATGAACCAGTGTTCCTCTTTTCAGATGTTGATGGACCTGCCATGTTTCCAGCATTTTCTGTGTATTGTTGGCTACGTGTTGAGTTTCATATTCTTGTCTTTTGTTCACTCTATCAAGGTATTTTTCTAAAACCATCTACCAGTAATCTAACAGAATTTACCCAGTTCAAATACCAACACACGTGGATAGCTAACACTGATGACAATATTACATACTCATTGTTTGCACAGCAATGGGTATATAGTGCAAGTCTTGAGAATAATTTTCTGCCCTGTATCATGTGACAGTGCCAGGCAATTCCAGCAGTTTTGCAAGAAGAAAAAATAAATCAGTAACAGTTCTCTTAGTGAAATTCTACCAGAGGCTGTTCGTCTACATCTTTAAACTCAAATATTAAAAGGTAATTCCATCATTTGCAAATTTAAACAAAAATGTACACACTCTAAAGTAGGCTTTCTTCACATTTGCTTTGTGGAAATAACCAATGTGAACACATCCTCACTGAATGGTTTTAAAAACTGCTCACAAAACTATTCAAAGCACATTGCAGATCAAAGATATGAAATTTGTTTCTCATCAAGCAAATCACTACAAAAATCAAGAAGCATGCCCAGTCACTTTGAACCACTAGATCAAGTTGCATGGGGGGTTCTGAGAGATATCGTGTGAGGGGGATAAGAGGTTCAAGGAGGAGGGAGAAAAGGAGCGGAGATTGGTATCCAGGGCCAAAAAGGATGGGATGCAAGCTGGCAAATCATGCACTGACGTAATCTGGGAATCAGACCCTGAACAACCTGAGTTGAGGTGGCTCCTGGGGCGGTGCACGTGAAAACTAATGTTTTCTCTTAGTGCACAGATTTTAAAATTGCAATTCCAAACTACATGGTAAAAGGCTCTATTTGCCCTAATAAACAGACTGAACACATCAGTTTAGTCCTGGCACATAGGTAGGTCGGTCTCGCGAGTTATGAACATTTCAGACAGGCTTGCAAACCAATTCTCACCTTCCTGAACCATTACCTGCACCAACCAGAAAGCTTATTTTTAATAAAAATAATCAACTGTGCAAATGATACCTCTCAGTGCATACTCTCAATGATTAACAGTCCCACATGCAGCGTGTGATGCATTTTTTTTATTAGTATTCTGTGAAGATTCCACTAAGAGACAAAGTGAGAGCACATATCTGAATGCTGAGCTCGGATTAGCATGTCCCAAGATAAACACTTCCTCTTTCCTCCCTGCACGCATGTGAGAGCAGACACAAATGTTATACATATTTTGCACACATGTACATATACAAAGCCAGTACCACTGATCTCAATTTTTAACAGGCAAATTAAAGCTGCAGCCTGGGTCATGGGAGATTGGCCTGTTTGCAGCACACTCACATTTACCAGCAGATGGTGCAACCAGTCTTCCTGTAAATTGCCTGCAGTATGAGAATTGTTATATCACACATGTGCAGACTGGCCATGACAGTTTGGCTACTGTGAAAAGTAATGATGTTGCAGACACAATAGTCATTTGTGTGCGCGACACCATTACACACAACGTTGCGACTAGTAAACACACTCTGCTAGAATAAGGTTTTACTGGTCCCAGGACCCAGTTTTTTTTTAAAAAAGGATCCCAGGCTCCCTCTCAGCTTAAGTGCTTTAGGAAAGAGGTTAAAACAGCCATCATAATCTTAACATCAAATTCCATTCTGTACAAAGGTGTGAGATCATTTTGTGTTGCATTTCGATTACCGCAACCACGGAGTCTGGAACATGACAATAAGATTCAACTCAGCTGCTTAACAAACGTAACCTTTACTGTTTAAGGTTTAAACTGCAATGAAATCACTTAAAAGCGCATCCATGTAAATGAATATTTCTACATAGCTTTACTGCACTTCACCAAATGATCAGCATAAAATAAGATCGCGAACATAATTTGAAATGTCTAAATAAAAAAGCAAATATTTGTTATGCCGACAACAACGTGCTAATTATATAGAGCCTTTAACGTAGTAAAAAGTCCTAAGACGCTTCACAGCAGCGTAATCAGAAAATTTCACACTTAGCCAAAGGAGGAGCCATTAGGAGAACAGTCGAAGAGGTAGGTTTTACAGAGCCTCTTAAAATGAGAGCGCGGTGGAGAGGCGTAGAGGTCTAGGGAGTGAATTCCAGAGAATGATTTTCATTGCTTCTGAAAATAGTTTATACAAAAATCAACAAGTGGGGATAGACATTAAGCACCTTGGGACGTTAAAGGCGCTATATAAATGCAAGTTGTTGTTTATGAACCTCAATTATCCATCCATTTGTTGAACTGAACAAAGTCAGTGGCACAATCAGGCAGTTTTGAGACATCTGCTCAGCCACACTGCACACAAATCCTCTGCTGTGGCCATTTCCCAAAACTCTGCTGCAGTTGCTGAAATATCCTGACTGCATCAAAAACCAACTTTATCCTGTCCAATAGCAACGGACTTCACTGCAGTCTCCCGAGTTTTTCTTTAATTTGCAATTGCAGCACCATCAGTCTTTGCACATCTGGAAAGATAGATTTTTTTTTTTGGAAAGAAAATCTCCAGTGCCCACCTCTGTTTGTGATGGACATTGTGGAGCAGCAGCTTCAAGGTTTGTTGACTCCGGCAATGCTGCCGTTAAGTCGTCACTCAGCCGCTTCGTCAGAACACGTTTCTTAATGTTTGGTATGGAATACATCTGCTCTTCTAATTCTGTAGAGGCCACATCTATCAAAAAAGCGAAGATCTGTCTCGGTAAAGAGCTTACAAAACTGGTGACATTAACAATACAGAAACATTGTTAAACCTGCAGTGTGTTTACAAGAATAAATTATTGAAGATGCACACCTAGAATATCAATTTGAAGAAAAAAAAATCTGGCTCACAGCACCAAAAGATTCATTCTACAGATCAGTGATATGGCAGATTTGGACCTCAGGTTGCTTAACCCTACAGGTCAGCCAGTCCAGGGATGGGTTTCATCTGTTTCAGGTCATGTAACTGGTTTGGGCACCTCACAGGCACCCACCTATCTAACCTCCCCTTACTATGAACAAGGCTGTGTGGAGACTACATAAATAAAACTCTCAGATAAAAATACAAACTAAAAGAGTCAGGAATCAGCCTCAAACTACTCAAAGACTCACCACTTCCATCAGACCCCATTAAAATAATACTGTCCACTGGAACCCTTTGAACGTCAGCTGGGTATTCTTTTCTGAAAGCATACAATGGATTTTAAGATAAGAACTGGTCTTTATAATAAACACTGAATACATTTTCCAACCCACTACACAATCTCCACAGACAATATAACATTCATTTAAACAGCAAACAAAAAAAGGATGTAGTCCTCCTCCTCCGCACCCCCCCCTCCACCATCCATACTCACAAACCACCCACAGTGATAAAGTCAGACCTAACTCTTACAGAAGTGACTTCACATTGAATGGCATTGCTAATACAAAAAATGAAATATTTTTGAAATTTTGACCATTTTATTACTTCTGTCAACATGGCAGTTTCTTGGAATTACACCTACAAAACATATGTAAACAATTTTACAACACCAAGTTATAGTCCAGCAATTTTATTTTAAATTCACAAGCTTTCGGAGATTTTCTCCTTCCTCAGGCAAATGTTTCAAGATCTCCTTGAAGCCTACGCATTTATACATATTGAACAATAATAAATGGTGTTTACAGACTGCCCCTGCAACTGCCCGTTGCCAAGGCAATCACCGTGTTCAGACAGAGAGGTGTTACCTGCAGAACCTCCGAATACACATTCAATAAAAAAAACAAACAGGGAAAAAAAAAGAGAAAAAAAAAACACAGAGAGAGGCAGAAACATCCGGAAGGCAGAGAGAGCCAGCAAATGACCCATTATATTAAAAACAGATAACATTTGTTCGCTGGTGGGGTAACGTGTAGCGTGACATGAACCCAAGATCCCGGTTGAGGCCGTCCTCATGGGTGCGGAACTTGGCTATCAATTTCTGCTCGACGATTTTGCGTTGTCGTGTGTCTCGAAGGCCGCCTTGGAGTACGCTTACCCGAAGGTCGGTGGATGAATGTCCATGACTGCTGAAGTGTTCCCCGACTGGGAGGGAACCCTCCTGTTTGGCGATTGTTGCGCGGTGTCCGTTCATCCGTTGTCGCAGCGTCTGCATGGTCTCGCCAATGTACCATGCTCTGGGGCATCCTTTCCTGCAACGTATGAGGTAGACAACGTTGGCTGAGTCACAGGAGTATGAACCATGCACCTGGTGGGTGGTGTCATCTCGTGTGATGGTGGTATCTGTGTCGATGATCTGGCATGTCTTGCAGAGGTTACCGTGGCAGGGTTGTGTGGCGTCGTGGACGCTGTTCTCTTGAAAGCTAGGTAGTTTGCTGCGAACGATGGTCTGTTTGAGGTTGGGTGGCTGTTTAAAGGCGAGTAGTGGAGGTGTGGGGATGGCCATAGCGAGGTGTTTGTCCTCATTGATGACATGTTGAAGGCTGCGGAGAACATGGCGTAGTTTCTCCGCTCCGGGGAAGTACTGGACGACAAAGGGTACTCTGTTGGTTGCGTCCCGTGTTAGTCTCCTGAGGAGGTCTATGCGATTTTTTGCTGTGGCCCGTCGGAACTGTCGATCGATGAGTCGAGCGTCATATCCCGTTCTTACTACCTTACTACCTCACAGCAAACTACCTAGCTTTCAAGAGAACAGCGTCCACGACGCCACACAACCCTGCCACGGTAACCTCTGCAAGACATGCCAGATCATCGACACAGATACCACCATCACACGAGATGACACCACCCACCAGGTGCATGGTTCATACTCCTGTGACTCAGCCAACGTTGTCTACCTCATACGTTGCAGGAAAGGATGCCCCAGAGCATGGTACATTGGCGAGACCATGCAGACGCTGCGACAACGGATGAACGGACACCGCGCAACAATCGCCAAACAGGAGGGTTCCCTCCCAGTCGGGGAACACTTCAGCAGTCATGGACATTCATCCACCGACCTTCGGGTAAGCGTACTCCAAGGCGGCCTTCGAGACACACGACAACGCAAAATCGTCGAGCAGAAATTGATAGCCAAGTTCCGCACCCATGAGGACGGCCTCAACCGGGATCTTGGGTTCATGTCACGCTACACGTTACCCCACCAGCGAACAAATGTTATCTGTTTTTAATATAATGGGTCATTTGCTGGCTCTCTCTGCCTTCCGGATGTTTCTGCCTCTCTCTGTGTTTTTTTTTTCTCTTTTTTTTTCCCTGTTTGTTTTTTTTATTGAATGTGTATTCGGAGGTTCTGCAGGTAACACCTCTCTGTCTGAACACGGTGATTGCCTTGGCAACGGGCAGTTGCAGGGGCAGTCTGTAAACACCATTTATTATTGTTCAATATGTATAAATGCGTAGGCTTCAAGGAGATCTTGAAACATTTGCCTGAGGAAGGAGAAAATCTCCGAAAGCTTGTGAATTTAAAATAAAATTGCTGGACTATAACTTGGTGTTGTAAAATTGTTTACAATTGTCAACCCCAGTCCATCACCGGCATCTCCACATCATCACCTACAAAACAGATGAGGTAAGGAAGGGGGAGTTCAATTTACTGAAGAATATGTACAAGAGTACTAGGGGCCATATATATGCTAGTCACTAATAAATCCAATAAGGAATTCAGGAGAAACTTCTTTACTCAAAGTGGTTTGAATGTGGAACTTGCTACCACAAGGAGTAGTTGAGGCAAATAACAGATACATTTAAGGGGAAGCTAGATAAACACATGAGGGAGAAAGGAATAGAAGGTTATGCTGATAGGGTTAGATGAAGAGGGGTGGGAAGCGGCTCATGTGGAGCATAAACACTGGCACCGACCAGTTGGACCAAAATGGCCTGTTTCTGTGCTGTACATTCTATGTAATTCTTTGTAAGACCAAACTAATGAACATGAACCTTGGTTCTTACGGGTAGTCTAGTGTAAAATGATTTTTTAAAAAAAACATATTATAAGGTATAAAGATGACACAAGCAACTAGTGTTCTGACAAAACCCCCCACAATCAAGGTTTAACAAGAAGCCTGCATTTGCACAGCAGCAAGCTGCATTTAAATGAAGCATTGAAGCAGGGGACCTATTATTCACGTTATCCTGCATTTAGCGACAGCACACCTAAAGTTTCACTATTAGGCAGTGTGCATTAAGCTGCGTTAAGCAAAGCACATTAGGATAGACAAGTATCCAAATAAAGAAGTTGCACCTGTGTAAAACAAGCAAATTAAAAGATAAGTTGAACCAATTAATTAATAATGATTCTAGTTTAATCCAAATTGGGCTTGAATGTCAAAGCAAAGGTATACTCATATGATACAAGTTAAAATATTACTACATTATAAAAAGTATCATTCCACTATACGGAAGGATTGATTAAAATTCAATGAGAAACACACATCATCACAAGTCTTGGTGCACAAATATCAAAATTTGGCTCGTTGTACATTCCAATTCATCCTTTTGGGTAACAAATACTCTGAGGATTTCACAAATACTATTTCACAATAAAGTTATTTTCTTCAGATTTATAATTAAGATTAAATTAACAATGAAGTAGATTTGATTCCTCAATCCACACTATCCTCAGAAAAGGCTTTGATGAAGACTTCCTGAATAATAGTCATGATGTGGAGATGCCGGTGATGGACTGGGGTGGACAAATGTAAGGAATCTTACAACACCAGGTTATAGTCCAACAATTTTATTTTAAAATCACAAGCTTTCGGAGATTATCTCCTTCGTCAGGTGAGTAGCGAATGAGAGCTTCTCAAATCGCATACCGGAGCATGGTACATTGGCGAGACCATGCAGACACTGCGACAACGGATGAACGGACACCGCGCAACAATCACCAGACAGGAGGGTTCCCTCCCAGTCGGGGAACACTTCAGCAGTCAAGGACATTCAGCCACCGATCTTCGGGTAAGCGCTCTCCAAGGCGGCCTTCGAGACACACGACAATGCAAAATCGTCGAGCAGAAATTGATAGCCAAGTTCCGCACCCATGAGGACGGCCTCAACCGGGATCTTGGGTTCATGTCACGCTACACGTAACCCCACCAGCAAGGGAAAAAAAAGTTATCTGTTTTTAATACAACTGAAAATTCTCTCTCTCTCTCTGCCTTTCAGGTCTCTTTCTCTCTGTCTGTGTAATTTGACACAATGTGTATTCAGCATACTGGGACCTACTGTTTTCCGTGGCTAACCTGTCTGAACACCAACAACACCTTTGATTGGTGTGATGGTGTCCCAGCCTAATATAAGATATGCCATTTGAGAAGCTCTCATTCACTACTCACCTGACGAAGGAGATAATCTCTGAAAGCTTATGATTTTAAAATAAAATTGTTGGACTATAACCTGGTGTTGTAAGATTCCTTACAATTGAATAATAGTAAACTTTGTAGAGCAGCTGACTCTATATAGCGGTGGCTTAATAATCATTCATTGAAACATTGCAATGAGTCCATACAAGTTAAGCCAATTCACCACTACTCTGATCTGAAACCACTTCAATCCTATCACTGTTTATAATGAACTGTTTTCATTTATAATCCTGTATTAAAATGGCAGTACAAAGAGCAACTTTCGTAATTTTGGGGCAGGGATGCAAGTTGCTTGCCACAGGTTTGTTAGTGAATGGCAGCACATCAGCAAGATTAAGTTGAGGTAATTTCAAAAGCCTCAAGTGACTGATAGTAATGAGCCGAGCTCCTAAGATCGAAATTTAAAGTGGTTGGAGGCTCTCTCCATCGATCAATGAATATAAATTAGAATTAAATTAAGTACATTCTGCATTATTTTGGGACGTTTATGTGAAATACTGATTTGGTGAAAAATGACTCCTAGATTGGCAAGGTCACTCAGAGAACACCTGTTGTGGGAAATAGAAAAATATCAACATGGTAGGTAAAATATATTAACACGAGGACAGGTGAAGGTGGTGTATTTGCATACCTTGATTGCACACACTTTAAATAAAATTTAAATAAAAGTCCCAAGAAAATGACAAGCACACAAAGCATCAATAGCTAATGAAGCTACTTATGAGCCCGCAATGTCAATCCCAGCTGCCAGGTAAACACATCAATGACACTTACCCCTCATCACTTAAGCCAAGATTGCTTTAAAAGATGAAAGAAAACAAAGAGGTAATAATCTCAAATTAATGTTTACAGGTTGACACAAGCCAAATTAGTATATTACGTTTTTGTATTTTATAGTTCCTTTAAAAAGGCACTTACAATGTTATTTACCAATTACATAAGAGAAGGCTCCTTTAAAACCAACTTAAGATGAAGTAATATTGCAAAATTTCCAACAATATCATCTCTGCTAACCAAAATATATGTTTAACCATGAGATTTAACATAAATTGCAATCAAGTTTGAATATTTTATAATTTTAGTCCATGGACCTTTAAGATCACATGCCCAGCTTTATCTCTTAATACTGTAAAACTTGAGCAATATATCTTGAGTAAAATATTCAAGGTCGCAAAATGCATCTGCCATTTTCAATTAATATTAGTTATTCCTTTTACTGCAGGTGAGATTTTTGGAGTTTAAGATTTGATGGCCGGCTATCGATATCTTATTCGTGAGGATTTGGATCAAGTGGTTGCTGTATCTTTTAAATGTCACCAAATATTTAGCACCGTTTGAAAAAACCACTGAGGAGTTCCAAAACCAGGAGGTGATCTAGTTATGGCAGGCTGCACTTCAATATTTTTCCAATTGATCTTAAGATGATCCAATCATGTGCAGACCTTCATTACTAAAGCAAGTTTAAATGTAAAAGGAACCTATATCAGATTAATTATCAGAGTTTTCACACTGCATCCAAAACATCTCAACGCTCAAGATGGCCACACATCTTTTAGTTACATGTGAATCATTCTGGCTGGTTTAGCAGCAAAAGTGGTGGCATGATTCTTTGGAAAGGCTGATCAAATGAAACACAATGTGCATTTGCCTCTCACTAAGTTACCTTAACTTTTTTTTTAAAAAATAGCCTCCCCAAATTTACTAGGTCAATATTCATGAAAAACACTAGTCATACAGACAGTGCAAGCAGCTAAAAAATTTAAAAAGGATCCCCTTTCCAAAAAACATGCAGACATCAAGTTTCATAAATATGACTCCAAACTACTCAGCATACATTGAACTAAGCTACTAAATCTTTTTTTGGTTTCTTTATATTCTGTTTATATTATATTTTAGATTATCAGGGTTTGCAGTTTTTTTCTTTTTAATACAGTAAATGCACAGCTCAGCAGCTGTAAAGGCACACCCAGAACATTAACCTGTCTTTTCTCTTTTACAGGTGCTAACTGATCTATGCATTTACAGCATTTTCAGTTCTTTTGCTTCTTCACCACTCCTTTTATTATATATACACACACATCAATCTGTAACTAATGGTAAAAATCACACTCTAGCACTTACATTGGCTATTTGCTCGGATCTCAAACACTTGTTAATGAATGCGCAAGAGCAAACCTTTGTACAAGACTATGTAATTTATTTGGATTTTTGAAGTTGTATTTTGCAGATCAGCGTTCCAAGAAAAAAATGTTACAAATAATCTACAACGGAAGAAGTTAAAAACAGTATCACCGCCTATCACGGCTCAGATACTCTAGAAAGCAATCAACCTCAAGTATGTAACTGATTTACCAAAAAATATTTTTGGCAACTTTTCTGTATTTTCAGCAATCCCATTCCTCTTTAAAAAGAAAACACAACAGTCCCTCTGCTGGTGGCTCCAATTATGCTGCACACTCTACAGTAATGCTGTCTCCATCTAATAGCAACAGTTAAAATTAAGATAGTCTCAAGTGAAAGGCTGGTCAGTCTGTTTGGCTGAGGTAAACACAAAAAAGTGAATTTCCAATCTATGGTTCAAAAAAAATTGTGGCTGTTTGCTGCAACTCCCACTCTTCCCCTCCCCTCCTGCCCTTAACCACTACAAAGTTTAAAATAGGCAAATGTGAAAATGGA
Organism: Heptranchias perlo; assembly: GCF_035084215.1. Taxonomy (NCBI): domain Eukaryota; kingdom Metazoa; phylum Chordata; class Chondrichthyes; order Hexanchiformes; family Hexanchidae; genus Heptranchias; species Heptranchias perlo. The sequence goes on from NC_090332.1 coordinate 64,725,487, forward strand.
AAGAAGTAACAGGTCAAGAGTCTGGTGAATTTGGCACAATTGAATACTTGTTTTTATATCTTGCTGTCATCATTGGACTGAGCAGTTCCCATCATATAATGTCCAGAGACTTATTTTAAGCCTGGCCTACTGTGGAGTCAAGTTTATTTTTTGTTACACAAATTGGAAATGCACTTAACATTTATTTTACCCTCGTAGCTAATTCAAGAGACAGAACAGCAGCCTTTCAACAGACACACTGAGCACCAGCGGCAAAAGATAGGATTCTCTTTGGAAGAGACAAAAACAGGCAGAAATTCAGAAAAAGTTTGTAAACCAAAATATAATGCAAGATTATAGAAACAGTACATTTAATGCTATCAAAGTAAACCTCTGTAAAATGAATGGCAATTTAGCACAGCAATAGGAACAAATCATAAATCATAAAAAGGTCACAACTTAATTACTTGCTCTCAACATTCTCAAATGACTAAAATGCATAAAAAGCTATAATTGTTTCCTCAAACCAAAAAATTGTGGTCTACTTAAAACTAAGGTGTCAATGAATCTTCTTCCTGTGGTCAGGGCACTTAGCTGCAAAACAGCCCAATTAATGAAATGATCAGTAGCTTAGAAAAAAAAACTAAAAAACAATTGGTTTATATATTTATGGCACTGGTGCCTCTTATTGCCCTTAAATCCTGAACAACATGTGTGGCTCTGGATATGCGCTACTAAAAGCAATGAGAAGCAAGACTGGTTCTCAGTGGTAGCTCTCTCACCTCAGTCAGAAGGTTGTGGGTTCAAGCCCCACTCCAGAGATTTAAGCATATAAAAAGGCCGACACTTCATTGCAAATCTATGGGAGTGCTACACTGTCAGAGGTGCTGTCTTTTGGACGAGATGTTAAACCAAGGCCCTGTCTGCCCTTTCAAGTGGACGTAAAAGATTCCATGGCACTATTTCGAAGAACAGCAGGGGAGTTCGCCCTGGTGTCCTGGCTAATATTTATCCCTCAACCAACATTGCTAACACATATTATCTAGTTATCATCATATTGCTGTTTTTGGCACTTTGCTGGGTGAAAATTGGCTGTCACCTTTCCTACATTACAAGTGATTACACTTCAAAATTACTTAATTGGCTGTAAAGCACTTTGGGATGTCCTGAGGTCATGAAAGGCTCTATATAAATGCAAATTCTTTCTTTATGCATAGCTTTTATTACTCAGGCGTGCAGCTTCAATTCTAAGCATAAAGGCTCTGCCCACCAATTATAACAGCAGCTGCATTGTAGAAAAGTAACCCAATGAAGCGGAGCATGTTGTACCATCCGTCTCCAAATTTAGTGTGCTGCATATACAAAACATTTGGAATAATGCACCATTTGGCTACGGTTAGTACGACTATCAGATCACCCGCCCCCAAAAAAATAATTACTTCAGAACTCTCAGCAATAGCTTGGTCGGTTACTATTTGGTTTAATGAATCAGGACATCAAGATTCAGGGGTCAGTTTCAGAATGAGGCATTTAATATCATGGAAATTCAACATAATTAATGAATTTCCTCAGTACTTCTGCATTTACCCATCAAGAATCCTCCATCTTCTGTATAAGATGGAAGATTCTTGATGGGTAAATGCAAATCCACTTTCGTCTCAATGGCTGCGTCATTTAGAGTTGATCAAGTTAAGGGCTATTAAGGTCTTAATCACAAATGTGATTAAAAGTGCCAATTCCACAATAACCCAAAGTTTCAAGCAGTTTTAAAATATTAATTTAATTTTAGTGGTGACTATAAGCTTGCAGGGCACTTCAATTTTCTAGACAGTCACGTCGGGTGGCCTCCACCTCTCTCTGGAGAAATTCGGCCATCATTTCAAATAACCTTAACACAGTTTGGGTGCAAAAATCCAGCCAAAATGATGGGCTGAAAGCCTCCTCACTCCACCAAGTATAAAATAATAAAGTGTAATGAGTTCGACCAGCCGCAGGCCCACTGCACAAAATTACACGCAGTCTGCCGCTAACTGGCAGCCTTAGAAGACACAAGGGGGAAATGGTAATTTCACATTGGTGGAGTAGTGGGTGCCTTTTTCATGTTGGCATTAAGGCCTGCTGGTAAGGCAGAATAGAGGGAGCTTTGTCCTGTAGCTGGATGCGCTATAACCGAGCTGAATGTACGGTGACAAAAGTGGAAGTGTTTTGTTCTCCAGCATTGCAATTTCTCATCTTGATACGCATAAACAAAGATGAAACAAACAGAATGATGGAGGTGGTTGTGATCTATAGTGTTACAGCATTGAGGTGCACTCATCACTACTGCTGTAGCATTGGTGCAAGGCAGCTTCACTTCGCATCAATGCTATGATTATTGTGCAACTGCAGCTTAAATCCAGCCTGACCCGAAGAGGGAGCCTCACTCTGTTGCGCTCTGGAATCAGTTCGGGAACCAGTTAACATTAAATTCGATTCTTCAGCAGTAGTTTGAAATTAATTATTGTTGTAAAACTAGTTTTACAATCTGTGACATTGAGTGTGAGCTATAAATAGCAGCAATGAAAACAACATAAATATTTCAGTTCCAAGACTGGCTTAAATGAGACTGCACCTCCTAAAATAGAGTTTGATGTCACCACTTTGAATAATGAAGAAAGTCGTCTGTGTTTTTGTCAACACATCAAGTAGTTTTAATCAATCAAGGAATAATTTTTATAGAGTAGGATTGTTATTCTATTATACATGCACACATCCATTTCTTACTTGATGCGTATTACACTTTGGGCATCTCTCAGATTTTAGTCACATTACTGTTCAGTGTTTGACTTGATTGCTAAAAGACTGTAGCACTATTAAACCAAGTCCACAAACAATGCAAAGAGGCCCGCCTTCCTGTCATCTTCGATTCAGTGTTGTTCCGTGATTCCTTGCTCTGCACCAAAAACTTTTCCACAGCCACCGTCAGTGGCATTACCTGTGATCAGATAACAGCAGGTATGCTGTTGCTGCAGGCAAGATTGGTCTCGACTGTATCTTTCCTGTCCGACAACAGAAGCCACCTAGCAACCCAACTCAGACCTGGCAAGAATTGACATTTATAGCAACTGTTTGAAGGTCAGCAGTAATTAATCTTAGAATACGCACAATTCTTGACGTGAGCCTAATCCTCTGCCAATACAGCTAACAAGCCAATCTGCAAGAGTCTGAATGTTTTTAAATACAGCGAGTAGAGACAAATTCCACACTTTGTTGTTGAGGATAGTAACAGTTTAGAAGAAACTTGGAGCATTCTTCCACTCTTCTCATACAACAGAACTCTAATCCCAGTATGTAAAAACACAAACAGTCACAATAAATTAGCAGCTAAACATTAAGAGCAGAACCTACCTTTGGGCTGCTGTTTTTACGATTGACTGTGCATTGGCATGGTGAAAACGCCTTCCACGAACAACTATTCCTGGACCCGAAGGACCGCTAATTACTAAGTATTTGTTTCGATTTTTATCGACCTCCTTATTTGATGCATGTGGTGAGGTCACAGTTGACACACTTTCACTGTAAACAAAGAAACTTAGCATCTCAGTATACTCTTCGTTGAAAAATGCCATTCTAATGATCTTCTGGCAAACAGCACCAGCAGCAACTTGGGGACACACAAGCCTGGAAGGCTTAGAATTCAAGAGACTTCATTTTCATCAATTTCTTGGGTGGGGGGTAAAAACATTTGAACTGGCTGACACACGACCATCATGAGACTGATAGTTCCAAATAAGCAGTTTAAAAGGGTGTGAAACTTGTACAGGCCTATTCTGTGAATAAGTTAATCAGAATCAACACAAAGAGTCAAGCAATAGAACTGCATGGTGTCCAACAAAATTCGTTGATGTTTAGGGCAATCAGTATATCCCCACAGAAACACATTTAAAAATTTTACTAAAGACAAAGGAGAACAGCTGAATTTTTCCAGCTGTACCTGTATTTTTGACCCATTCCCAGCTTTTGTTAAGTCTTAACCGCTTTGAGCATTTTGCACTTAGTTTAGGTCTCTGCAACTTCACTTGCTCTGAAAACCATTCCCACACATCTCATGAGCTGGGCTCCATCACAATGCAGCCTCAACTCTTCCTGCATCTCGCTTAATATCCAACCTTAAAGCACAGCATCCAAAATTCTTAAAAATGTGTGACCAGCACAATGTGCATAATGAATAAAGGCCATTTAGCCATATAAGCTTCTTCTCTACAGCTTGATGCAAGTAAAATATAGCTGCAGTTATTTTGAAAATTCTATGTGCTGTATTTCCAATATATGAACATTACTTCATGTATATTCCAACAGTTGCATTAAACATACACAAGGGTTAGTGCAAATACAAACCCGAACCCTCTGCACCACTCCAGTAAACTCCCAAGTTATGTATAGAAATGTAAGTTTATTGCAAAAGCATGTTAGAAAGGACATAAAGCCAATACACCTTAATAACCTGAATCAAAGCAACGTTATACAAACAAGTTTTGAGTGCAAGTTATCGAACATACAGCATCAAATCTTCAAAAACAAACAATGGTCAGCCTGAAATGCTCGTGCACAAACAAGTTCACTAATTTGACAGACCTTAATTTCTTGCCAGGCCCCAGCATGTTGAGTCCAGTTGCATTTCCTTTCAAAGTTTTACAAAAGCCTCTTCCTTGGTTTCTTCTTGTATAGCTTTTCAAGAAACCAGTACTGTTAACTGATTCTGATGAAAATGGAGCTTTGGTCTGAAAGAGAAAGTAATCACAAACGGCACTTTAGTGTAAAAGCTTCCTACATTTCTGTAGTAAGTTACAACTGATGCTTTTAAATTGGCTTTTAAATCTAGACATAGTAATAGTCCCCATTGCATTTTGTCGACTCCAACATTGTTCCTTTTCACCTCCAATCTTGGAGCTGAGGTTAACATCAAATGGGAATAAAGTCCAAAAGTCTTTTCTTTTTCACAACGACATTCTCATCTTTTGCAGTGCCTTTTCAAGATTAATTGAAATGTATCATCCATTCAGTCTTAAATTTAGCACGGTGGAATGAGGAGCCATCTTACGTTTAGATCTGCAGCAGGGGCCATCTTACGTTTAGATCTGCAGCAGGGGCCATCTTACGTTTAGATCTGCAGCAGGGGCCATCTTACGTTTAGATCTGCAGCAGGGGCCATCTTATGTTTAGATCTGCAGCAGGGGCCATCTTACGTTTAGATCTGCAGCAGGGGCCATCTTACGTTTAGATCTGCAGCAGGGGCCATCTTTTTTTGAACAAAAAAAGCAAAATGCTTATGTTGAAAATCTGAAACATGAAGTTACATCGAAACTACAGCAAAGAAATAGGCCATTTGGCCCAACTGGTCTATGCTGGCATTTATGCTCCAGACGTGCCTCCTCCCTCTAACCCTATCAGGATATCCTTTATTCCTTTCTCCCTCATGTGCGTATCCAGCTTCCCCTTAAACGCATCTATGCTATTTGCCTCAACTACACCTTGTGGTAGCATGTTCCACACGCTTAGCATTCTTTGGGTGAAGAAATTTCTCCTGAATTTCCTATTGAATTTATTAGCGACTATTTTATATTTATAACCTCTAGTTTGGGACTCCCCCACAAGTGGAAACATCATCTCTACGTCGACCCTATCAAACCCTATCATTGTCTTAAAGAATTCTATCAGGTCACCCCTCAGCCTTCTCTTTTCCAGAGAAAAGAGCCTCAGCCTGTTCGGTCTTTCCGGATAAGGATAGCCTCTCAGTTCTGGTATCACCCTTGTGAATCTTTTTTGCACCCTCTCCAATATGGAGACCAGAACTTTGCACAGTACCCAACTGTGGTCTAACCAAGGTTCTACAGAAGTTTAACATAACTTTGGTTCATTTCCAGAGGGATAGAATTGAAAAGCAGAGCGCTTGATTTGCCTTTTTTATAGCTTGGCTTATTAACCTGCGTCGCTACTTTTAGTGATTTATGTATCTGTACTCCTAGATCCCTTTGCTCCTCTATTCCATTTAGACCATTATCCAAGCAGTATGTGGCCTCCTTATTCTTCCTACCAAAATACACCACCTCACACTTATCTATATTGAAATTAATTTGCCAGTTACACACCAATTAAAAAAAAACAGAAAACGCTGGAGACACTCAGCAGGATGGGAGAACGCAAACCAGTTCACAATTCAATTATACAGCTTTGAGGAATCCAGTTCTGAGGAAGGGTCTATACCTGAAACGTAAACTGATGTGTTCACTCGACGGATGCTGCCCCACCTGCTGAGTGTCACTTGACTTTTTTTTCGGGAAGGAGAGGAGGGCCAAAATTGGAATTTATTAGGATGCTTTGTGACACTATCATATGCATGTTGGTCTAGATACCAACCTAGGTTTAAACTGTTAAGTGTTTCTTGTTGCAATTTGTGATTTATTAGGAAAAAAATTAAAAAGTCAAAAGAAACCAAGCAAATACTTGATGATTGCTTTAATCTTTCAAGTTATTCGCTTATTTTGTAGATTTACCTACATTAAGAAGAAAAACCCTGAAGGTACCCTGGGGAAAAGGACGAATTGGATAGCTCTTTCAAAGAGCCGGCATATGTGTGATGGGACAGCCATAGCCTCCGCCTGTGCTGTACCTGTGATATTGCCCCTTTAAGAGTTGGCAGCACATAGAAGCCATAATTATTACAGGGTACGGTATCATTATGGTTATGTTACTGGACCAGTAATCCAGAGGCCTGGACTAATAATCCAGAATCATGAGTTCAAATCCCGCCATGGCAACTGGGGAATTCAAATTCAATTAATTAAATAAAATCTGGAATAAAAAAAATAGTATCAATAATGGTGGCCATGAAACTACTGGATTGTCATAAAAACCCATCTAGTTCACTAACGTCCTTTAGGGAAGGAAACCTGCCGTCCTTACCCGGTCTGGTCCATATGTGACTCCAGATCCACAGCAATGTGGTTGATTCTTAATCGCCCTCTGAAATGGCAGGTAGCACCACTATTGACCGAGCCTTGAAGGACATAGCTGCCAGACTGGGCCTGCGGCAGGTGGTGAGCGAACCAACAAGAGGGAAAAACCTACTTGATCTCGTCCTCACCAATCTAGCTCTTACAGATGCATTTATTCATGACAGTATTGGAAGGAGTGACCACCGCACAGTCCTTGTGGAGACAAGGACATTGAGGACACCATCCAACGTGTTGTGAGGCATTACCGTGCTAAATAGTATAGATTCAGGACAGATCAAGCAGCTGAAAACTGTGCATCCAGGAGGCGCCGTGGGCTATCAGCAGCAGCAGAAGTGTATTCCACCACAATCACCTTATGGCCCGGCATATTCCTCACTCTACCATTACCAACAAGCCAAGGGATCAACCCTGGTTCAATGAAGAGTGTAGAAGAGCATGCCAGGAGCAGCACCAGGCGTACCTAAAAACAAGGTGCCAACCTGGTGGAGCTACAACAGGTATACATGCATGCAAAACAGCGGAAGCAACATGCTATAGACAGAGCTAAGCGATCCTACAACCAACGGATCAGATCAAAGCTTTGCAGTCCTGCCATATCCAGTTGTGAATTGTAAGTTGTGACAATTAAACAACTAACGGGAAGAGGCGGCTCTGTGAACAACCCCATCCTCAATGACGGCAGAGTCCAGCATGTGAGTGCAAAAGACAAGGCTGAACCGTTTAAAACCATCTTCAGCCAGAAGTGCCAAGTGGATGATCCATCTCTACCTCCTCCCAATATCCCCACCATTACAGAAGCTAGTCTTCAGCCAATTCGATTCACTCCACGTGACAGCAAGAAACGGCTGAGCGCACTGGATACAACAAAGGCTATGGGCCCTGACAACACCCCGGCTGTAGTGCTGAAGACTTGTGCTCCAGAACTAGCTGCGCCTTGAGCCAAACTGTTCCAGTACAGCTACAACACTGGCATCTACGCGACAATGGGAAAATTGCCCAGTATGCCCTGTCCACAAAAGTAGGACAAATCCAATCCAGCCAATTCCATCACTTTGCTGATGATTGAGAGTAGACTGATGGGGTCATCAGTCTACTCTCAATCATCAGCAAAGTGATGGAAGGTGTCGTCGACAGTGTTATCAAGCGGCACTTACTCACCAATAACCTGCTCACCAATGCTCAGTTTGGGTTTCACCAGGACCACTCGGCTCCAGACCTCATTACAGCCTTGGTCCAAACATGGACAAAAGATCTGAATTCCAGAGGTGAGGTGAGAGTGACTGCCCTTGACATCAAGGCAGCATTTGACCGAGTGTGGCACGAAGGAGCCCTAATAAAATTGAAGTCAATGGGAATTAGGGATAAAACTCTCCAGTGGCTGGAGTCATACCTAGCACAAAGGAAGATGGTAGTGGTTGTTGGAGGCCAATCATCTCAGCCCCAAGACATTGCTGCAGGAGTTCCTCAGGGCAGTGTCCTAGGCCCAACCATCTTCAGCTGCTTCATCAATGACCTTCCCTCCATCATAAAGGTCAGAAATGGGGATGTTCCATAAGACCATAGAGATAGGAGGAGTAGGCCATTCGGCCCCTCCAGCCTGCTCATTTAATGAGATCATGGCTGATCTAATTTTTACCTCAACTCCACTTTCCTGCCCTTTCCCCATATCCTTTGACTCCCTTGCTGATCAAAAATTTGTCTAACTCAGCCTTAAATGTATTCAATGACTCAGCCTCCAGTTTTTTGGGGCAAGAATTCCAAAGATTCACATCCCTCAGAGAAGAAATTCCTCCTCATTTCCGTCTTAAATGGGTGACCCCTTATTCTGAGACTATGCCCGCTATAGTTTGAGATTCCCCCATAAGGGGTAACATCCTCTCAGCATCTACCCTATCGAGTCCCCTCAGAATCTTGTATGTTTCAATAAGATCTCCTCTCATTCTTCTAAACTCCAATGAGTACAGACCCAACCTGTTCAATCTTTCCTCATAAGACAACCCTTCCATACCCGGAATCAACCTAGTGAACCTTCTCTGAACTGCCTCCAATGCAAGTATGTCCTTCCTTAAATAAGGGCACCAGAACTGTACGCAGTACTCCAGGTGTGGTCTCACCAGCACCCTGTACAGTTGGAGCATGACTGCCCTGCTTTTATACTCCATTCCCCTAGAAATAAAAGCCAATATTCCGTTTGCCTTCCGGATTACCTGTTGCACCTGTATGTTGACTTTTTGTGTTTCATGTACGAGGACACCCAGATCCCTCTATACTGCAGCAGTTTGTAATATTTCTCCATTCAAATAATATTTTGCTTTTTTATTTTTCCTCCCAAAGTGGATGACTTCACATTTTCCCACATTATACTCCATCTGCCAAATTTTTGCCCATTCGCTTAACCTGTCAATATCCCTTTGCAGACACTTTCTGTCCTCATCGCAACTTGCTTTTCCACCTATCTTTGTATCATCAGCAAATTTGGCCACAAGACACTCTGTTCCTTCATTCAAGTTGTTGATATATATTGTAAATAGTTGAGGCCCCAGCACTGATCCCTGCAGCACCCCACTAGTTACAGATTGCCATTTTGAAAAAGACCCTTTTATCCCGACTCTTTGTTTTCTGTTAGTTAGCCAATCCTCTATCCATGCCAGTATATTACCCCCAACACCATGAGCTCTTATCTTGTGCAGTAATCGTTTATATGGCACCTTATCAAATGCCTTTTGGAAATCCAAATATACTGCATCCATTGGTTCCCCTTTATCCACCCTGCCCGTTACTTCCTCAAAGAACTAATAAATTTGTCCAACATGATTTCCCCTTCATAAATCCATGTTGACTCTCCTTGATTGTATTATGAGTCTCCAAATGTCCTGCTACTACTTCCTTAATAATGGATTCTAGCATTTTCCCAATGACAGATGTTAGGCTAACTGGTCTATAGTTACCTGCTTTCTGTCTCACTCCCTTCTTGAATAGGGGTGTTACATTTGCGGTTTTCTAATCCGCTGGGACCTTTCCAGAATCTAGTGAATTCTGGAAGATTACAGCCAATGCATTCACTATCTCTGTAGCCACTTCCTTTAAGATCCTCGGATGCAAGCCATCAGGTCCAGGGGATTTGTCAGCCTTCAGACCCATTAGTTTACCTTGTATTTTTCTCTAGTGATAGTGATTGTTTTTAGTTCCTCCCTCCCCTTTGCCCCTTGATTTTCTATTATTATTATGTTATTAGTGTCTTCTACTGTAAAGACAGATACAAAATCTCTGTTCAATTCCTCTGCCATTTCCTTGTTTTCCATTATTTCCCCAGTCTCATCCTCTAAGGGACCAATGTTTACTTTAGCTGCCCTCTTCCTTTTTATATACTTGTAGAAGCTTGTACTGTCAGTTTTTATATTTCTTGCTCGTTTACTCTCCATTTATTTTCTCCCTCTTCATTATTCTTTTAGTCCTCCTTTGCTGGTTTTTAAAGTTTTCCCAATCTTCAGGCTTACCAGTAATCTTTGCCACATTGTATGCCTTTTCTTTTAACCTGATACCATCCTTGACTTCCTTAGTTAGCCATGGTCAGTTCACCCTTTTTGTGGAGTCTTTCCTCCTCACAGGGATATATTTTTGTTGCGAGTCATAAAATATCTTTTTAAATGTTTGCCACTGCTTATCCACCATCATACCATCTAATCTGTTTACCCAGTCCACTTTAGCCAATTCCGCACTCATTCCTTTATAATTGCCCTTATTTAAGTTTAATACAGTTGCTTCAGACCCAAGATCCTCGCTCTCAAACTGGATATGAAATTCTATCATGTTATGATCACTGCTTCCCAAGGGATCCTTCACTTTGAGGTCATTAATTAATCCTGTTTCGTTACCCATTACCAGATCCAAAATGGCCTGTTCCCTGGTTGATTCCCTGACGTATTGGTCTAAGAAATAGTCCCTAATACACTCCATGAACTCCTCCTCGGGGCTATTTTTGCCAATTTGATTTATCCAATCTATGTGAAAGTTAAAATCACTGATGATTGCAGTTCCATTGGCAACCCTTTAGATAACGAAGCAGTCCGTGCCCGCATGCAGCAAGACCTGGACAACATCCAGGCTTGGGCTCATAAGTGGCAAGTAACATTCGCGCCAGACAAGTGCCAGGCAATGACCATCTCCAACAAGAGAGAGAGTCTAACCACCTCCCTTTGACATTCCATGGAATTACCATCGCCGAATCCCCCACCATCAACATCCTGGGGGTCACCAATGACCAGAAACTTAACTGGACCAGCCATATAAATACTGTGGCTACAAGAGCAGGTCAGAGGCTGGGTATTCTGCGCTGAGTGATACACCTCCTGACTCCCCAAAGCCTTTCCACCATTTACAAGGCACAAGTCAGCAATGTGATGGAATACTCTCCACTTGCCTGGATGAGTGCAGCTCCAACAACACTCATGAAGCTCGACACCATCCAGAACAAAGCAGCCCGCTTGATTGGCACCCCATCCACCACCCTAAACATTCACTCCCTTCACCACCGGCGCACCGTGGCTGCAGTGTGTACCATCCACAGGATGCACTGCAGCAACTTGCCAAGGCTTCTTCGACTGCACCGCCCAAACCTGTGACCTCTACCGCTAAGACGAACAAGGGCAGCAGGCACATGGGAACACCACCTGCACATTCCCCTCCAAGTCACACACCATCCCGACTTGGAAATATATCGCCGTTCCTTCATCGTCGCTGGGTCAAAATCCTGGAACTCCCCACCTCACAGCACTAGGGGAGAACCTTCACCACACTGACTGCAGCGGTTCAAGGCGGCGGCTCACCACCACCTTCTCAAGAGCAATTAGGGATGGGCAATAAACGCTGGCCTTGCCATATCCCATGAAGGAATAAAAAAAACACAAAATTCCTCACTGTACATGCAACTTTGCTCTGGAAAAATGTTTGGCTGCTTTTAAGACCACAGCAGAGAAAGAGAAATTTGATGCAATGAGTTATAAGAACACTCATGCGTTCCATTGCTAACCAGTTGAAAGACAATTGAGACAATTTAAAACATGGTTCAGGTTGAGTTGCCTCATGAATGGTTTAAGACCATGTGACTGTTATCCTTTGAATGCAGTCAGGGCTAAATAATGGAGCCAATACCCTGAAGTTTTTCGCAATTACCTCTGGGAATGAAGGATAAGTTGCAGATATTTATTCTCTTGAAGCTATTACCTGTTGTTATTCACCTTCCTCAGGAGATTCAATAAGTTGGATAAGGTCAATGACAATGCAAACTAAACCCAGTCTACTTGAAGAACAAGCTCCATCAGCTGACATTTTCTCATTCCATTGGTTATTATCATACGTTAGAATTTCTATTTCACCGCAGAAGGACCTTGATATAATCCATATTGGAATAACAGTCAAATTTGGCTCACAAGGGATTAAACATTGATTTGGGGGGCAGGGGGGGAATTAAAATCTAGACAAACCAGTTTGTGAAATGATGCCTCTCACATACTGAGACAATAGAAGTCCATTCAGGCATTCCAATAAACTTCCTTACTCATTATGTCAGGATGGTATTTCTTGCATGTCACATCAAAATTTAGACAGTAAGATTCCTTAGCCTATGCCAGACAGGAGATTCAATAACTACATTGGTATGGCTTCTTTCCTATGAGCTCAGCAGGTAGTATTTTGGCAAAACTCCAACTTGGGGGTGGGGGCAGGGATGAGGAGAAAGAATGATATCTAGCTTATTTGGCAGCTTTACTAGTCAATCCCCGGACAGGGAAGAGCTTGGAGAAGGTCACAGATCAAGCAGCTGACTTCCTGCCCAGCGAGGGAACAAAAGGACAAAGGGACACATGGAAGGGCAGTTTTTAAGATCTGTTTAGAAGGGCAGACAGGAAGAGAACATGACCTCCTTAACACAAAGACAGTCAGGATCAGCGAAACTACCATAAAAACAATACTTAACACACCAACAGGGACAGTGTGGTGAGTTTTCTTGTTTTGTTACATGGAGTTATACAGAGTTAAGTCAAGATACGGTGATTTTTTTAATCTATGAACGTTGCTCTGCTCATTCATTTAACAACTGTAAAATAAGCAAGTTTGTTAATTTACATTCGACCATATCTTACTATAATGTTAAGTAGTCTATCTTTCGCAAGGTTGGAGAAGTGCACATCAAAGCACATGCAAGATTACAGTGTCCAGTTCATATAACAAAGGATTTTCATTGTAACAAGCCCCTGCATCATGCTACCATATAACTTGATATTGGGCAGTCAAGATGAACTCTTGATCATAAAGAACACAGACTCCACTTACGGGAGAGAACAGTGGCATTGAACCCAAGAGAATATCTACTGAAGACTTGAAATTTAGAACAGTTATACACTGGATGCCAATATAAGTCCAAACAGAAACCCCTTCAGTGCAAGCTTTTTCTTCACCAATGAAAAACATTAGACATCTACTAGTTTGTGGACTTATGGTTATATGGAATCCTTGAGGTCGTAATGTAGCAAAGCGTTAAGACTGCACAGTGCCTGAATCATCAAAGTAAGGGATTTAGTTGGATTTCAGAAATCACGTGATATGTAAAGGCTACTTATTTGCAACTTTTTTTTAGCCTGGGAATGGTATACTTTCTACTTTACACATTCAGCGTCACTATCAGACACTTCCAGATCAGATATAGGTAACATAGTTAATTGCAAAGCAAACCTCACTATACTTTGCTGAAATAATGTGCCTCAACTGCCAACCTCATGATAATCCCCATTGCAACAGAGTGAAATTTTTCCATATTCCAAACAGCCATCCTGTGGTGTCTCTGAGCGAGACAGCATCCGAATAACAACAAACAGGAAAAGACCCTTTGGTCCATCCAGCCTGTCTCACATAATTGTGATACCTTGCGTATCATGATATATACACTCCCCACCTCACACCATGTGGGAGGCAAAAAAAGGTAAAAACCAGGCCAATTTGGGGGGAAAAAATCTTGGAAATTCCTCTCTGACTTGGCATTAATTAGCTTAGATCCTTGAACCGAAGAGCTGGATTCTTGCCTTAGTAAGACAATGTTCAAAGTTGTGTTGCACCTGAAAGACTATTGAAGAGTTTGCCAGGTGTTGCCTTCAGAAAATCCAGATGAGTTTGGGACAACATATAACCATGGTCTACCCTAAACACTAATCTGCATCACACTTTACCATTCCCTCGCCCTCTCCTGCCCCACCCCCAAGTTAGAATACAAAAAGTAATGGGAATCAAAAAGCCTGAAAAATTGACAAGCCTGTTCTCAGAGTACAACATCATCAATTTCAACCGTGTTCCAAAAGGTGATGCCTTTATATTCAGTCACAATAACTTTCAGAGCGATGTCATTCTTCCTCCTGATTCCTCAGGTTCTATTTCAACAGACTCCTGTAGACCAACAATCTCAAATAGAGGAGTTGTATCCATGCTCTGGTCCTGATCCTTGAGAGAAGAATTCTTGATTTAATGATTATAGAATGGGGAGGTGCAGATCCTGTACAGCAAGAGGTAAGGAGTGCTTAGCTCAATCCTGGCAGAGCCTGCCAGCCCACTGCCGTTTGGTGGATCAGGCCATGGTCAGTTCTGATTTACCTTGAGGCTCATCAGGCCTGACACACTTACTAATCGTCGTTGAGAATTTCTTTCCAATGGTATGTGCAGTCGTTCGGGCAGAAGCCAAGGCGTGCTGAACAAAAGTCTATATTATATGTTGGGAGATGTTACGAGTGTATCCAATGCTGAAAATGCTCACTGATATTTAGAGGTTTTTAAATGACGATACAGTCTGAAAATAATGTTTTCTTGAAAAAAAAATAAACTTCTAGAATGCAAAACCTTTTGGCAAATTCTTCAATCTGGCAATGAAGAAATAACTGGCCCACTCTCAGAAGCAATACCTTTTATAGAGCATGTGTGGTATCACATTATAATCAATATCAAAACAACATTTAAAAAAGGTCACCCTTGCAATTCTTCCTGTTACTGACCTGCTCCTATCCTAATACTGTACAGAAAACGCTAATGAAAAATCCAGTGTGTTCCCATATTAATAATGGCTTATAAATAGTCACGGTGCTCTTAATTAGTTTTGGGCACTACTTGCAAGTGTCAAAAGAAAAGCTCAAGACATGATGCAGAAAACCTTCAGTGAAAGGAATGCACAGACTCAGTATTATTGGCTATGCACAATGTTGCTCAGCAACTCACAGCTGTTTAGGAACCGTCACCATCACAGAGGCTGATGATCCAAATGTGCTTTTTAATATATCGAATAGTAGCAGAAGTGATTGTTAATTTTTTTTTTAAACGTGCTCTTTACCCCACTCTGGATTTCCAAATGATCTAGCTGGGGTACAAGGTGGGATTGCAGTTCTCAATCTTTAAATGGGAATAACCTTCCATTAAAAAAGGCAGCAAAAGCTTGCGAGAGCTTGAAAGTGAGGATGCATAAAAGGCTAGCCTATGAAATGTTCTCAGATATTAACAAGAACAGCTGGAATACAATCCTCACATATGGAAATGCTCCATTTCCATATACTCTTTGTATGTGTTTTTTATAATTTCCCTCCAATACATCTGAAAATGCTTTAAATACCACGTGCAGAATAAAGACCACACTGCAACAACTTGCATTTACATAGCACCTTTAAATTTGAAAAAGGTCCCAAGGTACTTCACAAAAGTGTAATCAGACAAAAATCTATGCCGAGCCAAATTAGGAAATATTCTACACCAGATTACCAACTATCTATTCCAAACCAGAGAAAGCATCTAAACAGGGACACAGATTAATTCATCATACAATAGTCACCAAAAATTGAACTAGGAGATATTAAAGTAAAAACAACACCGCAAAAAGACAAAACCCGATGAAAAATTGGTGCCATACTGAAATGGAACAACAGATGTTCAACTCTTGGGCCCAGCTATGAATCCTGCCTTCAACAATGATTGTGGTAAAAGCTTCAAGTGAACATGCAACATTTCAACTGTGGCAATCTTAATGATCGGATTTACCAAGAAAGATTAGATTTAAAATTATAGCTTCCCTCACAATGTAGGAACTCATCCGATCATGATTTCTTTAGGGATTCACTTCTCCTCCTCCTCCTCCTCCTCCTCCTCCTCCCCCCCCCCCCCCCGATTATCATCATCAGGACCGTTTCATGTGACCCCTGCTCCCACCCCCACTGTAAAAAGGCCCAGAACCCAGGCGACAGCTCAGTTCTTTTGGATCTACATTGTTCTAAAAACAACTTCCTTCAAATCTTCATAAAACAGCAGCGATCCCAGCAGGGCCTGAATGGATAACTATGACCCTAAAAGGTGAATGCCCCCAGAGCAGATGGAGGCCACTTATTCTGAGGATGTCCCCAATGTAACCCTACACTGAAAGGGGAGCCCCAGCTAAATAGGTTAGGCTGGGATGTATAAAAAGTCCCAGCTCCAAAGGCTTGAGCACATAATTTAGGCTGACACTTCAGTGCAGTACCGTGGGAGTGCCATCTTTCAGATGAAGCATTAAATCAAGTCAGCGTCTGCCTGTTCAGGTGACATGGCACTTTTTTTTTTATTGAAGCGGAGGAGCAAGTTCTCCCAATGCACTAGCCAACATTCATCCCTCAACCACCAAAACAGATTAACTAGTCATTCAACCACAATCTGGCTATGATGTTAACATAAAAATAGTGACTATGCTTCAAAAGTAATTCATTGGCCCTAAATACTTCCAGACATCGTGAGGACATGGAAGACACCATATAAATGCACATTTGTTCTTTCTGATAAATCCAATAAGACATTTCAAAAACACATCAGTTTATGCAAAAGTTAACTTCCATTCTAAAAATTTCCCCCAAAATACTTCATTGCTTCCAGAAGACATTTATATCGTGGCAAAAGTAGCAAATATCCTGAACAATTTTGTAAGAGCTCATATCCTTACCTTTGATTCTTCAGTTTCCATCTCTTCACTATCAGTACTCAGCAGATTCGGCTCACTATAAAATGAAAGTGTGCTGTTACAGTAAGCTTAAAATGAGACTTGGGTTTAAAAAGAAAAGCCCCAACAAAACATCTGTTTGCAAAAATTTGTTGTTGAAGAAATAAGATAAGTGGCTTTGAATAATTTCAATGAAGTGTAAAAGCTACCACGGAAGTCATTTAACACAGCAATTAGCTGTATGAAGGGAACAAATAAAGATAAAAAGTACAATCATGTCTCCAAATATCTGCCCAAGGACTGTGTCACAACACATCTGTACCTGCAGCCCACAGTCACAAAATAAGATTGAAGTAGCAGAATCAGCACACACCCAGTACTTAAGCTGGTCAATCATTTAAATTTAAAAAAAACAAAATAAAGCAGAGCCCGAGTATTAAGCTCATCCCCAGTGCAGCAGCATGGGATTTGCACTGTGTATCTAACCTAAAAATTTAGGGTTGGAGGGGAAAAAAAGTTACATAGACTGGGGGAAGGGGGTGGAGGAATAATCAGGATATCACTCTGTTCTGTCTTTCCACAACCAGCTTGAACAGCAGCTTCTACTGCAATTCCACCCATTAATAAATTAAACTATTAATGGAGGCTTTCTTACGCCACAATTACTGGAAATGACAGACTGCTTGAAGAGCACTCTTGCTTTGAAATGAAAACAAAGAACTTAGTATGGTTTTATTGACTGCTACTCAATGCTGTAATACTGGAGACAGGGGTGCCAATATTAAAAAGGTTCAATTAAGCCAGAACTTCACCTGCCCTCTTCTCGAATCAAGCATTCATTCACAATGGATTACGTTCTCCTAATCCATATTCTGTGAGCCAAAAGCTCTTTACTCCAGTGACTCTCCTCTCCCCACCCCATTGTGGAATAGAAAAACAATGTATACTGCAAAACACAAGTTTGTACACAGAAATCCGCTCTGGAAATCCAGCACTTTCTTAAATTCCAAATAAAATGTGAGAAACACCAATTACATTAAAGAGCTTTGTACCCCGCAGACTGCTCGTAACTTTACTGCATTCCCCATTTTAATTGGTTTCTTTTAATACTTAATTTCTTCTGAATTTGCCACTCGAAAATACTAACATACTTTTTTCTTGTGGGGTGGGGAGGGAAAATGAGTGGTACAAAATCCTTCCAGCCAGCAGGTTGACACCTTCACACCTAGAATGGTAGGACACAGGTTTCAGGCCATCACTCCTTACCCTGGAAGTTCCCAATCTTAGCCTGGGCCTTCAAGGGGATGCAACACAGGAGAAGATCTTTCTTTTAAGAGGGGAAAAGTCTGCAGGCAAGCCAGGCCTAGGCCTAGGCCTAGGCCATCCCCTCAGGCCCATCCACAGCCAGAGAACAGTGCACCGGAAATGAACCGGGGGCGGGGTGTGGAGAACACACTTATTTTGGATCATTTGACACTATAGATTTTAAAAACCCCGTCAAAGGATTATGTGGTGACTCTGCTTCTAGGCAGGGGATCCTAATCACTGTGCTTAATAGATATTTAAACGATCTCAATGCATGCTCACATTTGAAGTGGCTTTCTTAACTGGGAGGAACCTAATTCCAAACTAGAACAAACCATTTTTTTTTGTTACCTCAAAAAATGTTTGGTACAGTACTATCTATTATGATTTAATCTACACTGTATTTATATGCACATAGCAAGTCGGCCGTCAAACTGAAAATACTGTAATTCCTTTTTAATCCCTGCACTGATGGGATCACAACTGTCTCAGTTTGCAGACCAATAATTTCTGCTTTATTTTGCTTCTATTTTATTGAGATTGTACGTACATCATTGAAAAATTACAGATATCGATCCCTCTAATCCATTTTAAAGACTTTGATGGCATTTACAAACTACTTGATGAAGGTCACACCAATCCCCTCAATTGAGGTCATTATCTTACTTACTCCCAACCAAAATTCTACTTGTTGCTATTCTGATGGGAATGTGAACGCTCATTTGTATAACGTTGTGACAGGCCTCAAACTAACTTTGTTGGACTTCCTTCCACAAGACAGTAATTCTGCCAAACAGCAAAAGATAAGTTAGGATGACTGGCATGGGAAGTGGAAAAATTGACACTGGTAATAGCACGGGACAATCTTCTAAAGGTTAGGAGTTAAGAAACATATTGGGGAAAGACCAGGTGTTGCACTCTAATGTAGAAAGACCTACTACATGCACAGGATAGAACTTGGCAAGGGGGAAGCTTGATAGAGATGTAGGTGTGTTAGTTGACCTGTCACCCATGTCCAAAGAGTGTGAGGGTAACAAGGAAGTGTAGTCAAGGGCAAGACAATGGACTCATTTAGGAACAGTTCGATGCAGTTGTAAGAAGACGGCAGGTTTATCACTGCCACCATAGCAGCACTGAACATAAGGAACATCAAGAGTGTTCCTGGTGTCCAGAATTGCTGTGGTGGGCGGGAAGGGATTTAAAATTTAAAAAGGAGTACAGTCACAGAGATCAATTGTACCCCCACACCTAGGGATTATCAAGTTTTCTTTACCCATCTGGCTGCCCTCTTCGGTTGATCTGGGAGCATCCTGCTCCACTCTACTGTTGCAGGTGCCCACGGTCTCCATTCTTCCCCGCACCCCCACCCTAGGCAAACTCCCCAGCACAGGCAGGAATTCCACCAGGAGTGTCCACCATAATTATGAGGCTGACCTAGAAAATTCACCAGGTCAGTGGTGGGGAAGCCAAACCAGATCCATGACAGGGAAATGAGGCAGCGCAACTTATACCAGTTTCCTACTGAAGCAGAAAATCTTACCTGTTGAGTCAGAAATTTAGAGGAAAGTCTTAACAGGCACCAAGGCTTGCAGGTGAAGCATTCTTCTCAGCCAAAAGAGGCATTTTAGCAATACCAACGGTTACAAACTATATAAGTACTAGTGGTCCCCAAGTTGCTTCACTTGAATTTCAGGCACAATTGTAGATACTCAAATTACTAACGGATGATTCAATGGCATTCTGAATCAATTCTCAGTTTTGCACTTGAAAACTTTTTCATTTTGCAGTGTGAGGAAGAAACTCAATTTTCCAGGAAGGAAGCAATACCAAATAAGGTACTAGAATCTATCAGAAGAATGATGATCTAGTAAACAGCAGCCAATGTAGAGTCAAGGAAGAGTGTGCCTGATGACTATTTTGAGGACTGTACACGGAATATATAAAATATCTAAGTGGGGGGCAGAGCAGTGGTAAGTAAAATTTAATAGTCAAGTGTGACATATTGAACATGGAAGGGGGAAAAAAGGGGAGCAACTTTGTACTTATTTGTATTGATTTTCATCTGCCACTCACACTTTGGTCACTATTTTGATTGAAGTAGTTACGGATGAAATTGAGAGAGATTCAGGGGTGTTAGACTTAGCACTTGACATATTGTCAACAAAACAAACAGAATGCTGAGCTATGTAACTAAATCATTGGGAGTCCAAATCAGAGGAGGTCAGAACAGTAGGATGGTCGATGCCTTGAATAGTGGTGAACTTAGGCAAGGGTGACATTCAATTCCTGGAGATATTTCAGTGACACAGATTCCTAGAGTCAGGTGACTGAATTTGGAGAAGAGGCTCGAGAAACTTGGGCTTTTTGGTCTTGAAAGGAGACAACTAAGAGGTCCAAGGTAAATGATGTAGGAAAAGTAAATCTGGAACTGGACTTCAAATTAAATGATGACAAGGACAAAGGGGCACAGGGTCAAACTGGCTAAAGGCAACGTTGGAACTGATATGCCTCGGTTCTTTACTAAAGAAATGATAACTAGTGAAATGAACAATAATGGAGGCAAAAAACATTGGAATAATTTATTAGCTGGATATTGTAATGGTGGAACTAGGGATAATTTCTAAATGAATAAGATAGAATGGGAAAAATGGCCTTCCTCCTATCTAACTATTGTAATCTTCCCAAAATTGCTTTCAGCGTTTCTTGGTATTAGATTATCTAGAAGCAGTTAAAATTTAGAATTAGAATAAATGATAATCTGTCAGAGCAGATCATAATACATTTGATCATTTGCATCCATTATGCTACAAGTTGCTATTGATACAGTATGGTATTACATTACATGGAAATTACAACATGAAATCAGGCCATTCAGCCCAACAACTCCCTGGTGATTATCGTCCACACAAACAGTGGTCTTAATCCATTGTGCCTGCACTCTTCACTTTATCTCTCTTCTTT
The DNA here is from genome assembly GCF_035084215.1 of Heptranchias perlo. Lineage (NCBI taxonomy): Eukaryota > Metazoa > Chordata > Chondrichthyes > Hexanchiformes > Hexanchidae > Heptranchias > Heptranchias perlo. The sequence continues at coordinate 64,746,715 of NC_090332.1, forward strand.
CAAATCACCCTATCTAACTTATTCCTAAATGTTGATATGGTCTCTGCTTCAAACACCAACTCTGGCAGTGTCTTCCACAACCTCAACCACGTATGGAAAAAAGCTTCTCCTGCTCCCTGTTCTAAGCTATTCCATTAGCTTTTTTTTTAAAAAAAAAGCCTTATCTACTTACTGTTGCTTTTAAGGTTTTGTGAACCTGAACCTCCAAATCTCTCTGCTCTTTCACATTCAGCCTTCTGCCAAATTACTACTTTATTATTTTTAACCAAAATGTACTACCTCCCTTTTATGGACATTGATTTTCATCTCCCACTTTTTTGCCCGTTCCACCATTTCATCAATATCCATTTGCAGTTTCCTTAGATTATTTACTATGCCTCCTATTTTAGTAGCATCTGCAAATTTGGACACCACAACCCTCTAGCCATATATCCAAATCATTGATGTACATAGTGAACAGAAGTGGTACCAGAACAGAACCCTATGGGGCACTGCTACCCACTCCCAATCATTCTTAAGAAACTACCCTTAACTTTTACTCTATTTCCTCCATTCTAACCAGTTCTTAATCCAATTTGCTACTTTCTCCTAGTTTCATATCCTTTAATATTCTCCAATAGTTTCCTGTGTGATACCTTGTCAAGGAAATTCCATGTACACCACATTCACCTCCTCAAAAAACTCAAGCACAATCTTCCTTTCTGAAATCCATGTTGCCTGTGTCTAATTATTTTCTCTTCATCTAGATACTCGGTAATTTTATTACAGATTCCAAAAATTTCCCTTCCACAGATGTTGAACTAAATGGCCTGGTTGGATTGGTCTCCCATTTTGAAAATGAGTATTACATCAGTCACTCTCCAGTCCTCCGTCACACATTCAATCTCAATTGAATCCTGAAATATAATTTCTAGGAACTCCACCATTTCTTCCCCCCCATTTCCCTTAGAATTCTTGGATGTATCCAGTCAGGTCCTACAATTTTCCCTCTTTTAGCTAGATATGGAAAGACTCTTGTCTATCTGGATGACAGAAACTATCACACCATCAGATCACCTGTATACACAGGTTAAATTACAATAACAGATTTATTTTAAAATAAACAGAAGCAAGATGGCAGACAAAATACCATCCAATACCCATGGAGACTGGTGCCTCTGTGTTATTTCAGTTAAAGTTATACTGCCTGAAGTAATTCTGACACTTTAACTGTCAATTTGGAAGTTGGTGTCAAAATCAACAGCCATCAGAATATTGCACACATTATTCAACCCTACTTCTTATCGAATAGTAACCACAATTTTAATCCTATCTGTAACCCATTTTTAGAGCTTGCAGAAGTTGTTTTCAACCCATAGGAACGAAGGGTGGCACAGTCAATTATGGGAGACATGGGTTCAAATCCAGCCCCCGCTGATAACATGAAAGGATCCTCTCCCAATTGTTTCTCAGGATCCTATGTAAGATGAGATTGGACATTCCCAGCCCAGATACTTGGAGAAAAATTTACAGGGCTATGGGGAAAGACCAGGGGAGTGGGACTAATTGGATAGCTCTTTCAAAGAGGTGGCACAGGCACAATGGGCCGAATGGTCTCCCTCTATGCTGTAACATACTATGATACTTTCCTTTAATCTAATAATATCTCATCTCAATTTTAACCAATTTAGGATTTGCCTCTTGCTGACTATCCTTCCCTTTTGTAAACACTGAGGCGAAGTACTGGTTAAGTATCCCTAACTATTTCAACTTATCCATTATCCTCTCCTCATTGGGGTCCCATCTCACAATTCTCTTTTTACTGATATATTTGCAGAATATTTTACTGATCTAATATTTTTTGAGATTCTCTACACATACTCACTCCTTGCTTTTTCTTAACCTCATCCCTAATTTTCTCCTGTTCGCTCTTATTCTTGATCATTATCATCACGCCCATCCGAGTTTCTAAACTCCATTTATGAACAGCTTGAAGTAGTCTCCTTTTAGTTGTGGATATATTTATTCTATAACTTTGCAATCTCCTTTTATAGAATATCCCATTGTTGATCTATAGTCCTATGTCCCAATTTCTCTTTCCACCTCACTTCAGCTAGCTCACTCCTCATCTTTCTAAAAGCTGCCCTATTCCAACCTGGTATCCTTGTTTTTGTATTAACTTTTCCCCTTTTTATTTGGACCTTAAATCTTATCATATTATGACCACTATTCCTGAGGTGCTCACCCCCATTTAACCCATCCACCTGATCAATTTTGTTACTCATAACTGGATCTAGTCATACCTGTCTGTTTATAGGCACATACTGCCAGAGGAAGGAGTACTTTGCACCTTTAAGAATTCTTAGTCATAAAATGAAATGGAAAAGACCATAACGCAGAATACAAATTTCCAAGTGAGGGAAAGTACATTCAAATCAGCACTGAAGAATCCTACAGTGGTTGTGTTTATACAGCTAATTGGAAGCAATTAGTGTTCCAGGGTAATCCACTATTTTAGTGATGAAGAGGATTAAAATCAGAATGGTGAAAGTACAGTGACAAAGACATGAAGTGGCTGCAGTTCATGATTAGTTTTGTGGCCTCATGATTTTCTGAGCATTTCCACAGCTATTACTACTCTAAAAATAGAACTGCAAAGCTGAATGTCCCAATTAGATGATAATTGGAGATCTAATGCAATTTTTTAAAAACCAAATGATACAGATTCACTACTCTACAAAGATGATGGGGAAATAGATGAGTCACCTATGCTCCTCACACATCTCTTCTACCGGTTAAAAACAAAAAAGGGTTTTGGCACCCACAGCAGGCAACAAGTCTCTGAGCATATGATCTACAAATTAATAAGAAGCTCCTCACCTCCCCAAAGTAGTTTAAACAAATCTCTGTCCCCCTTCAACCAGTAACAAAGGTAAATGTGTAATTTGACTGATGGTAACTTTCTTTTCAATGAAATGGAACATCACATTCTTAAGTTTTGTTGAAGTGCAATACCATGCTCAAAAAGTCTACAGGCTGTCTTTAGTTTTTGGAGAGATCCTTTTTAAATATTGTGAGAAATATTTGGGGTTTTTTTCAGCAGCATTATTTGGGACCACTAAGAGTTCAAACATATTAGTGCAGAGAAAGCAGCTATTTCATTGAGGTCAACTGAGTTGAATTGATTTACAATCAACACTTTTCTCAACCCAAAAGTGAAGATTAACAGGATATATCAAAACAATCTATTACAGTGTGCCAGCGTTACAAATTTCAGGTCAATCTAGGTATTCTCTCGGGTTCAGCATTGCTGGCTTCTCCTATAAGTGGATCTAATGTCTGTTACGATCAGGAACTTACCTCTACTGCCCAATCTCTAGGCGTATGACAGTGAGACTCAGTCTTAAGAACGAGACCCTCCCAGTTAAAGGATCTGGATATCCAAAACTCGCATGTGTCTACAAATTTGCTTCTCCAATCTTCCAAAAGGCAGACTGATTTGCACTTTTTTTTTTAAAAATTCACTCTCAGGATGTGGGCATCACTGGTAAGACCAGCATTTATTGCCCATCCCTACTTGCCCTTGAGAAGGTGGCAATGGGCCTTTAAGGAGTCTAGGCCTAAAGTTCTCAACTAGTTTATTTTGCAATCATGAGTTGAACAACCAGAAACACTTGTAGCAAATCTCACCACATGACGACTTGATTCTGTATCATTCTACGCAACAAATAAAAAATGCCGAACTACCCTGTTAGGTCAATTAACTTTTTCTGGTCAGCTCTGCTTCTGAGTCTGACCAGCTCTACAATGAACAAGGGGATCTGTCCACCCCTCATCTCCCTTACCAGGTCTTACACCAAACTAAACTTCACATATGCTCCCCTGCTCTTTTGGACACTCAGCTGGACAGGAAATTAGCAGCTGACTTCTGTCCAGGGGGTTGGCTAGCAGGGCTGCCAAACAAACCAACTACCATACTCCCAGATGTAGGGGCCCAGCCAGACAATCTCATGCTGCACAAAACTATTCTCACACATATACAGCATCTCATTGCTGAATACCTACTTGAAGTATTTGAATGTGTTAACAAGCTAATCTATTTATCTCAATCTGCTACAGATAACAGTTTCTGTGGCTGGCCCATTTCATTCAAGGGAACCCAATGAGATGCCTGGTCCCCTTTAGTTCAAATGGTTCCAACAAGCCTTCCGCTGTCAAAATAATAGTACGGTTACTAGAAGTTTGAATATTCCCCACAAGTCCTGAACATTAGTTCATAGCACAAACATATAGCTTGAACCAAAAATCCTTCTTTGGTCAATTGGTCAGGAATCCTAAAATACAACAGCCAGTCAATCTTATTTTAAAATACTGTACACTGAAAGAGCAAGAGATTGCAAAACTATTTCTCTCCGCACACCCCCACCCCCCAAAGTTTTGAGAGTTGGGCTTCCCCTATGTTGGAGTGCTTGAAATTAAAATTCATCCATTGTCTTTTTCACTCTGATCAACCGACAGTCAACTGACAAAATTACCCCAAAAAAGTGACTGCACGTACATAACTGCAGACTCTGATCAATACAGTCGCCAATCATTTGCAGTTGCCCAATAATGCAAATTGAAGTCGACCATGCAGAAAGGACAATAGTGCCGACTATTCTGTGCAATTAGTGTAGACACTGACAACAATGATAGAGTCAGCATCAGAAAATGCAAATGGAAAGGGCGTCGCAGAATTGCTTGTGGATGCATTACGCAATCACTTCATCCGAAGTTTATACGGAGATACATTTTATTGAAAATTAAATGGATGTACCGGGATTGGCACAAATAGGAACCAACAAATATAAAACCTGAAAATCTGGCCTACTGTTAAGAAATGGCACTTTATCATCACCATAAACATTCAGCTTTCAGTGGGAGATTTAAAAAGATCAACTTGACCGACAATATATGAAAAATAGAATTAGATCTGTTTTCACGCAAGATTAAACATTAACCAGAGACCAATTATTTATAACTCGAACAATCTCCTTACTCTTTTTCTGGATTCACAGGACAGTCTTCTTCATCTGTCTCTTCACAACTCCATTTATTTTTAAAGCCACGATCACTTTGGGCTGTTGATCTATCCAAAGCTGTAACAAAAACCCAGGAAGAGTTCAGACAAAGGCAACCAACCACTTCCTTTCTCTTCAATATATAAAAACAGCTTAGGTAGGAAACACCATTCTACTGCATCAACTAATATGCTCGTAATGAGAATCCTGGGCCTAAATTACTAATACCTATAGAAAGCCAATACACTTCTTGTGCAATCTGTTTAATTCATCACCTCAACTCAGTCACCAGCAGTGACAGACCTGAAACCACCAGCACTTCACCCCAGTGATGTATAGTTCTTTCCAGGCATAATCCCAGTTTGAGAGGGCAAAATCTAGAACTGTACAGCTAAGTGTAGGTGTTTTGCCACAGTTGCAAGTATATAAAAAAGTATGGAAATCTTCAGTATTACACTTTACTGAAAGCTATCCCCACCCACACCCTCATCCTGGATCAACCGAACTACTTCCTGAGTGTAACTGAAACCTAGCTCAGCCATAGCAACTCCCTACTGGTCAGTTCCCTTACTCCACTGGCACTTACTCCTCATTTGACCAATCGACACCTAAATTTAGCTTACCCGACTCCTCTATCCTCTTGTTCTCACTCTGCATATAAACTCCCAAACCTGGCCCCAAGACCTTGCCATTGTGCAAGGCATTGCCATTGGAGGACACAATCACTGACCAAGCCATCTCCAATCACTTCTTCATCTCATTCGCCATCTACTTTTTCCTCTCTACCAGCCACGACAGAATTTTAAAAAAATTTGTTCATGGAATGTGGGCGTCACTGGCGAGGCCAGCATTTATTGCCTATCCCTAATTGTCCTCGAGAAGGTGGTGGTGAGCCGCCTTCTTGAACCGCTGCTGTCCGTGTGGTGAAGTTTCTCCACCAATCCGCTCAATAGTAGCCTTACTTCTGCCCAGTCCTTTTTGGCTCCCCAGCTCTGCCAGTCCCCCAATACATCAACCTTTGAAACCTCAAATTGAAGAGCTACAAGCTGGAGTGTGAATGGCATCTGAGCCCCCACCCTGGTCATACACCACTAGATCTGGCTTGACCACCTCAAACATCACTTCTCCCACTCAGCCGCCAATCCGATTACATTGTCAACTTGGAAGGCAGGGATAACTCCAACCTCTGCCGTTTGACCTTCCATTCCTTTCAGTCTCACCTCAGCTGCCACATGTGAGAAGCTCATCAATTTAGTCATCTCCAAAATTGAGACCAGCAGCTCAGCTCCTCCTGCCCAATGCTTCCCACCTCCTGACTACCCAACTTCAGTCCTCACCCCAATTTCCATTTGGTTCTCATCAGACTCATCTCCTTCGTGAATCCCACCACTGTTCCCTTGATCCCTTCCCGCCCAACTCTACTACTGCCCCTTGGCCTGATGAACACTGGCACAATAAAGTGTTCCTTCTCTCCGGCACAAATCTCTCAACCTTCAAAACTACCGTCATCACCATCTCCTTAAAAAGGCCACCTTGGACCCCTCCATCCTCTCCAACTGCCATTCCTTCAATTTCCCCTTCTCCTACAGTGATCTTGCATGTCATCACGAAACTCCACACCCACCTCTCCCATTTACCTTTGTTTAAGTCCCTTCAGTCAAGTATCTGTCCTGCTCACAGCACTGAGACTGCCCTGTCAAAGTTACCAATATTCTGTGCAACTGCAATAGCTGCACGTTTCTTTTCCTTGTCCTCAACATCTTCAACACAGTTGACCACTCCATCCTCTTCAAATGGTCCACGGCCATGGTATTCCCCTATCATTATCCCATTGCTATCTATCCCAATATTACCAGCACATCTCCTGCAATGGCTTCTAGGCCCGAGCCTGCACAGTCACCTCCAGCTGCCCCATTATTGTCCCTCTTGTGTTCCTCCTCCTCCTGCCTCTCAGTGAAATCATCCACAAACATGAGGTAAGCTTCGATATGTGCACCAACAATACCCAGCTTCACCATTCTCAGCTCCATGAATTTTGCACTGCTGACTCACTGCCTGCCCAGCATCGTCTTGGATAAGTTCAGCATTAACAAGACTGAAGTAATTCTTTTCAGCCACTGCCACCATAAGTTTTGCACCTTAGCCCCCAACTCCATAGTCCATATTCCTTCCCACTGCTCACCTGGGCTGAACTTGTGGCCAACTTCTGTGCCCCACAAGACCCTAAACTGAGCTTCAAATCTTAAGTCCTTGCTTGCACCCCCTACTCTTTAGACTCTGGCCTTCTGAATGTCCCTCCACTCCAACATTGGTAAGGAATCTTACAACACCAGGTTATAGTCCAACAGTTTTATTTGAAAATCACAAGCTTTCGGAGGCTTTCTCCTTCGTCCACTTTACCTGACGAAGGAGAAAGCCTCCGAAAGCTTGTGATTTTCAAATAAAACTGTTGGACTGTAACCTGGTGTTGTAAGATTCCTTACATTTGTCAACCCCAGTCCATCACTGGCATCTCCACATCATCCAACATTGATGGCAGAGCCTTCAGTGATTGCAATCCAGCACTCAAACACCTTTCCTAAAGCCCTCCACCTAAGCATATCTCTCCATTTTCAAAACCTCAATATTTACCTCTTAACTGTGCCTATGGTTACTTCCCCTAACCTTCCTCCAAAATTTATGCTTGGTATCTGGTGGCTCACCTTGGAATATTTCAATGATGTACGGGTGTTAAACAAGTGCAAGCCGTTGTTGACATTTTAGTGAAAATGCTGAAGTTGTGCCCATTCTTTACTAAAGCACACCACTCTGATCTGTAGGGAGAGACAGGTTCAGCAGATATTGGAGATTGCTATGATTGCATCACTTATGAGCAAGAAGTATTACTATGTGCTTCTCTCTCTACCTCCCAGATCAGAGCCACTGACCAAACACAGCATTACATGATTGTCTTACTTTCCTGCATCTATATTAAAAGTCTTGCATACAGTGCGCACTCCCTAAGCGCCGCACTTCAGACTTCAAATGCCAGTTTAGCGTATCCTTTGACTCACGGTGAGCAACTCCATGGGAGAGCTTCTAGTTTAATGCATATTAGCTTTGTTCATTGTAAAGTGAAAAACTCAAGTTTAAATAAAAGTAACTTGTTGACATGGTTTCAAAAATGTATTACACAACACTCAGCTGTAGCTATTTCACATCTCTCACATCCAATAGGAAGGTTAGCAGAAAAAAGTTGTCATGCATGAAGTAACATTTACCTCAGGTTAAAAAGACAGACCCATTTTCGAACCCTGCTTTCTCTCCTTGTGATCATGGATTCAATGTCTTACCAATTTCCTCATCTCTAAAGATGCACACGCATAGAAATGATCACCAGTTAATTAAAGAGGAAGGCCATTCAGCTCTTCTTAAATCATCCATCCAGTGAGCCCAATGCCCATCCCCAATTGTAGAATCCAATTGTTTCTTAAGTGACTCCAGAGCTTTTTACTCCATTACTCATCAATGTATGTGAAGTGGAATTTCCTGACATCAGTCCTAAAATTGTCTTTTACTGGCTTGAATCTAGTCCCCTAGTTCTACTCACTTAGTTTAATTTAAAATAATATTCCAGGTTAACTTTATCTATAACCTGGGATAGGGATATAGACAGGTTAAGTGAGTGGGCAAGGTGGCAGATGGAGTATAATGTGGGGAAATGTGAGGTTATTCACTTTAGTAGGAAGAATAGAAAAACAGAATATTTTTTAAAATGGTGAGAAACTATTAAATGTTGGTGTTCAGAGAGACTTGGGTGTCCTCATACAAGAAACACAAAAAGTTGGCATGCAGGTACAGCAGGCAATTAGGAAAGCAAATGGCATGTTGGCCTTTATTGCAAGGGAGTTGGAGTACAAGAGTAAGGAAGTCTTACTACAATTGTACAGGGCTTTGGTGAGACCTCACCTGGAGTACTGCATACAGTTTTGGTCTCCTTATCTAAGGAAGGATATACTTGCCTTAGAGGCTGTGCAACGAAGGTTCACTAGATTAATTCTTGGGATGAGAGGGTTGTCCTATGAAGAAAGGTTGAGTAGAATGGGCCTATACTCTCTGGAGTTTAGAAGAATGAGAGGTGATCTCATTGAAACATAAGATTCTGAGGAGGCTTGACAGGGTAGCGGCTGAGAGGTTGTTTCCCCTAGCTGGAGAGTCTAGAACTAGACGGCATGGTCGCAGGATATGGAGTCGGCCATTTAAGACTGAGATGAGGAGGAATTTCTTCACTCAGAGGGTTGTGAATCTTTGGAATGCTGTGGATGCTGAGTCATTGATTACATTCAAGGCTGAGATAGAAAAATTTTCGGACTCGAGGGGAATCTAGGGATATGGGGATCGGGCAGGAAAGTGAAGTTGAGATTGATGATCAGCCATAATCTGTTTAAATAGCAGAGCAGGCTCAAGGGGCCATATGGCCTACTCCTGCTCCTATTTCTTATGTTCTTAAACCTGTAACAATCTTGTGTACCTCTATATAGTCACCTTCTCCAGGCTGAAGAGCCCACGTTTCACCAGTCTTTCCTCATAACTCAGTACCCTATTGTGGATCAGCCTCATGCTTCTTTGCAGTGCCTCCAGAGCTTGAATATCTCCCTTGTTTCTTAGCAACCAGAAATGGATGCAGTATTCAAAGCACGATCTGACTAGAGCACTGTACAATTTGATGACTACCTCTTCTGAATTATGTTCTGCTGTTTTGGCTATGTAGTTCAACATCCGATTGCCTCTGTTGATTGCTGCGTTGCACTGGTTGGACATGTTTAGCATCAAGTCTACGAAGAGTCCTAGGTCTTTTAACTTCATCCTCATCTATTTCAACACCATTCACGAAGTACGCATGTTGTCTATTTTTCTTTATGCTTGTCTGCATTAAATATTTACTGACATATTTTATTCAACTCATTCTGGAATTTCTGAGCTGCCTCTTCTGGTTTGGCGTCATCTGCAAATCTGACCACTTTGTACGGAGTTTCTAAATCCAAGTCATTTATGCAAATTAGAAAAAAGGTTCCACCACTGAGCCCTGAGGCACCCCACTCAATCGTAACTTCTCTAATGAGTACTCATTGTTTCTCCTCTTTCAGCCAGTTCCTTTATCCATTCCCAGGGTTTACCCTGAATCCCCAAAACTTTGAGTTTAGATACCATGTCATAGGGCTTGCCACAGTCCCTTTAGGTTGTCACTTCCTCAAAGGAGTTGGAGGTTGGTCAGGAAGGATCTTCCCCTTCTGAATCCATGCCGACTGACGTTAACTAGGTTATTGTTGTACAGATGATCCTCCAGCTTACTCCTGATAATTGATTCTATTATTTTACACGGAATGGAAGATTGCAGACACTTCCCCTCAAAGAAAAAGGGTGGCACTGCCAAATTTAGAGCCCCCTGGTTGTCTAAAAGTATACGGGGCAAGGTAAAGCAGAAAAAGAAAGCTTATGACTGTCACAGAAAACTAAATACTGCAGAAAGCCGAGGAGTATAGAAAGTACAGGGATGACGTAAAAAACGAAATAAGGAAAGCAAAGAGAAGGCATGATAAAATATTAGCTAGTAAGATTAAAGAAAACCCAAAGATGTTTTATCAGTACATTAAGAACCAAGAGGATAGCTAAGGAAAAGGTGGGACCTATCAGGGATGATAAGGGTAACTTGTGTGTAGAAGCAGAGGATGTGGGTAGGGTTTTAAATGAATAATTTGTCTCCGTATTCACAAAGGAAAGAGATGATCTGGACATAGTAGTTAAAGAGGAGAGGTGTGAAATATTGGATAAGGTATACATTACTAGAGAGGAAGTACTAACGGGACTGGAATCCTTGAAAGTTGATAAGTCACCAGGGCCGGATGGATTGTTTCTTAGGCTATTGAAGGAAGCCAGTGAGGAATTTACGGATGCTCTGAGGATCATTTCCCAATCCTCACTAGATACAGGGGAGGTACCGGAGGATTGGAAGACTGCAAACATAGTACCATTGTTTAAAAACAATTATAGGCCGGTCAGTCTTACCTCAGTGGTGGTCAAACTATTAGAATCAATACTGAGAGATAGGATAAACTGTCACTTGGAAAGGCATGGTTTAATCAGGGATTGTCAGCATGGATTTGTTCAGGGAAGATCATACCTTACAAATCTGATTAAATTCTTTGAAGAAGTGACAAGGAGGATTGATGAGGGTAGTGCAATGGATGTTGTCTACATGGATTTAAGTAAGGCATTTGACAAGGTCCCATTTGGCAGACTGGTCAGAAAGGTAAAAGCCCATGGGATACAGGGAAATGTGGCGAATTGGATCCAAAATTGGCTCAGTAACAGCAAAGGGTAAAAGTCAATGGATGTCTTTGCGAATGGAAATCCATTTCCAGTGGTGTGCCACAGGGCTCAGTGTTGGGTCCCTTGCTATTTGTGGTATATATTAATGATTTGGACTTGAATGTAGGGGGCATGATTGGCAAATTTGCAGATGACACAAAAATTGGCCGTGTAGTTGATAGTGAAGAGGATAGCTGTAGGCTCCAAGAAGATATCCATGGGTTGGTGGAGTGGGCGGAAAAGTGGCAAATGGAGTTCAACCTGGAGAAGCGTGAGGTAATGCACTTAGGGAGGGCAAACAGTAAAAGGGCATACGTAGTAAACGGGAATATATTGAGAGGGGCAGAGGAAGTGAGAGACCTTGGAGTGCATGTGCACAGGTCCCTGAAGGTGGCAGTACAGGTAGGTAAGGTTGTGAAGAAGGCATACGGAATGCTCTCCGTTATTAGCCTAGGTATGGAATACAAAAGCAGGGATGTAATGATGGAACTGTATACAATGCTGGTAAGGCCACAGCTGGAGTACTGTATGCAGTTCTGGACACATTACAGGAAGGACGTAATTGCTCTGGAGAGAGTGCAGAGAAGATTTACAAGAATGTTGCCATTGTAGCTACAAGGAGAGATTGGATAGGCTGGGGTTGTTTTCCTTGGAGCAGAGGCTGAGGGGAGACTTGATTGAGGTGTACAAAATTATGAGGGGCCCAGATAGACAGGAAGTACCTGTTTCCCCTGGCGGAGAGTTCAAGAACTAGAGGACATAGATTTAAGCTGATTAGCGAAAGGATTAGAGGGGACATGAGGAAAAATGTTTTTACCCACAGGGTGGTGGGAGTATGGAATTCACTGCTTGAACTGGTAGTACAGGCAGGGACCCTCAACTCTTTTAAAAAATACCTGGACCTGCACCTAAAGTACTGTAAGCTGCAGGGCTACGGACCGGGTGCTGGAAGGTGGGATTAGAATGGGCACCTGGTTGTTCTTCGAGCCGGTGCAGACACAATGGGTTGAATGGCCCCCTTCAAAGCTGTATCTTTTCTATGGTTCTATGATCAATGGATCTGTAGTTGCTAGTGTAAGTTTTGTCCCCTTTTTTGAATACGGATACCACATTATCCTTTTTCCAATCGTCTGGTGTCTCCCCAGTGTTCAATGACTCCCTCAATGATCGCCAGTGCTTCATAAATCTCCTCCCTAATTTTTCAGTCTAGGATAATTACCGTCTATTCCTGGGGATTTATTTGTTTTGAGCCAATTAACCTGCCTAGATCCACCATCTGAGCTATAACAAAGTCATTGATTCTACTTGGGATATCTTTGTTTGCTCGTGACTTCTCTCGTGACTACTTGGAGGTATTAATTTGGAATATTTACTATTTTGTGCCCATCTTCTGTTTCAAGTTCATTGCACTGATGCCTGCGAGTTTCACAGACCAGAAGAGGCTATGGAGGTAACTGAAGACAGTGGCGCTGCACTTTCCAACTGCCTTGTTAACAGGGCAAACAGCTAATGGAGACTTCAAGCAGCTTCAATCAGCTGTTCGCACTGTTAACGGTTAACTACAGGAGACAGTGGAGACTTTGGGCAGCTTCAATCAACTGATACATTTATTGAGAGATCAGGTTAACCTCTGCTACAATGTCTTGGTTTTCTATGATGTGGAGATGCCGGTGATGGACTGGGGTGGACAAATGTAAGGAATCTTACAACACCAGGTTATAGTCCAACAAATTTATTTTAAAATCACAAGCTTTCGGAGATTATCTCCTTCGTCAGATGAATGAATGAAAAGGTTCTCAAATCGCATATCTTATACGATGTTGGGACAGCATCACACCAATCAAAAGGTGTCGTTGTTATTCAAACAGGCCAGTCACGGAGAACAGCACGTCCCAGTACACTCGATATACATTGTGTCTTTTACACAGGCAGGCAGAAAGAAACTCAAAATGGCAGAGAGAGAGAGAGAGAATTTTAAAAAACATAAATTTTTTCCCCCTTTTTGCTGGTGGGGTTACGTGTAGCGTGACATGAACCCAAGATCCCGGTTGAGGCCGTCCTCATGGGTGCGGAACTTGGCTATCAACTTCTGCTCGACGATTTTGCGTTGTCGTGTGTCTCGAAGGCCGCCTTGGAGAACGCTTACCCGAGACACACGACAACGCAAAATCGTCGAGCAGAAGTTGATAGCCAAGTTCCGCACCCATGAGGACGGCCTCAACCGGGATCTTGGGTTCATGTCACGCTACACGTAACCCCACCAGCAAAAAGGGGGAAAAAATTTATATGTTTTTTAAAATTCTCTCTCTCTCTCTCTCTGCCATTTTGAGTTTCTTTCTGCCTGCCTGTGTAAAAGACACAATGTATATCGAGTGTACTGGGACGTGCTGTTCTCCGTGACTGGCCTGTTTGAATAACAACGACACCTTTTAATTGGTGTGATGCTGTCCCAACATCGTATAAGATATGCGATTTGAGAACCTTTTCATTCATTCATCTGACGAAGGAGATAATCTCCGAAAGCTTGTGATTTTAAAATAAATTTGTTGGACTATAACCTGGTGTTGTAAGATTCCTTACATTGGTTTTCTATGTCTTTGTGGTTCTGGTTATAGCTCTGTATGTTGCAAAGTGAAATGTTGATTGGATGCAGCTGTAAAAAAATGTTTTAAATCGGCTTTTAAAAAGTCGGTAAGTACTGAACTGCGCTTAATACATTTTAAGTGGTGCCTCCATACTTGACGCCAGTGGTAATAGCAAATGGTTAGTGCCATTTGCCAGATATAGGCGGCTGTCCAGATTAAGCGTGGACTGTGCAAGTGGTGGGGACTGAATTAAGCACAAACAAGAACCTTGCCTAAAAAGCAGCAGGAAATGGGAACAACCAATTTGTATTACCAGGCAGTTACAAAGTAGCACCGGCAGGGCGTAACTGCCTTGTCATCAGTTTATGGAGAATTTACAGATGGAACCACTTCTTAAAATGGGACAGTGATTTTTTTTTAATGCAGTAGCCCATGATGAACCAAAGTATTCATGCTAGGATAAAAAAAATGATTTTTTTTTCTTTTTAATAATGAAATTCTAACCTAGATATATTGAAAAACCTACATCAAACATCAATAACTGCTAATACTTCCTTCCATTTGAAACCATTCCTGGTTATCCAAACAAGCAATTCATAGTTTTTTTTTAAAAAAGCAATGGGCCAGATTTTGCTGCAGCAGAGCGTGTAAGGGCGTCTGCCGTTAGTTAGACTTGCCGCTGCACTGTTCAGCTCAAAAGAAATTTGCCCACAAAGTTGTTGAAAGTGCAAGCTGATAATGGCACAGCGAGGGAAACAGGGCCTCTGGGACCTGAGTGAACAGGGCATCTATTTCCCAATCTTTAAATCTGATTGGTTAAGGAAACAGCAGAAGCACTGAGGAGGGTGAATTCAATGTCAAATCAAGCACAGAAAGAGAAATAAAGAGGGAAAGGTTGGATAAAGAGAAAAAAATTAAAATGTTATTTTTTAAATCTCCTGAAACAATTCACAACCTGAAGGAATGAGACTCCACACTTGTAATAGTTACTTTTTAGTGCCAGAGAGGTTGATTGGCAGTCATGAACACTTATCGCATTGATAAAAGGGAACTCACGCTTATAATTACTAGCCCTAAATATCTGCGGCAAGTTTAGTTTGTATCTACAGCGCAAATACAGCAACTTCACGACATTCAATGAATGTCAATGTTGAGGCAGACAGCGAACTGCCCTTTTCGCAAAGCTAACAGAGGAGCAGCACAACTCAGACAGCAACTTTTGGATATATGCATTAACCGCGCATCTGCCCCTCGCCTGAAGTTGCTGTACTGTTTACACATAAATAACGGCAAGCGCCATAAGCCACACTGTTATTTTGACAGCTAAATCTGGTTCATTATGAATTTTTCAAACTGCCTTTTCGAATTCCCCCATATTATTTACTCCAAAGGGCGAGTTTTCAGACCTGAACCACCAAGTTTTGCAACTTTGAATAGAATGAAATATTTCTAACAATTTGGGTATTTTGATGGTGATCAAGATGCATTTCACTTCCAAATCTTCAGGCAATGGGAGATTTGACGATCAAATGTAATGGCACAGGCTCATACTTTTCCCTGCAATTATGGGACATGTAAAATAGAACCAGTCCCCCACCCTTAGTTTTTTGGCAGAACCAAGACAACCAAGAGACTTGAGTAAATGTCTAGGCTGACACTCCAGTGCTGTACTGAGGGAGTGCTGCACCGTCGGAGGTGCAGTCTTTTGGATGAGACATTAAACTGAGGCCCAGTCTGCCCCCTCAGGTGGATGTAAAAGATCCTGATTTGAGGAAGAGCAGGAGAGTTCTCCCCGGTGTCCTGGCCAATATTTATTCCTCAACCATCAATAAAACTGAAAATGCTGCAGGAGCTCAGCAAGTGAGGCAGCATCTGTGGAGAAAGAAACAGAGTTAACATTTCAGGTCGAAGACCTATCGTTGGAACTTCAACCTGAAACGTTAACTCTGTTTTTTTCTCCACAGATGATGTCTCACTTGCAGAGCTTCTCCAGCATTTTCTGTTCTTATTTCAGATTTTCAGCATCCACAGTATTTTGTTTTTCATCAATAAAACAGATTATCTGGTCATTATTACATTGCTGTTTGTACAGCCTTGCTGTGCACAAATTGGCTGCTGCATTTCTTACATTACAATAGTGACTACACTTCAAAAGTACGCCATTGACTGTAAAACACTTTGCGACATCCTGAGGTCGTGAAAAGCGCTATATAAATTTACGTCCTTTTTAAAAAGAAATTGCAGATACATGCTGTACTAAAAAGGTCCTGTGTTGAAGACCCTCTCTCCCTACCCTCCTTATTAAATAACTAAATTGTATGTGCCCAGGTCCTGCTCCTTGCACTGCAAAGTACATATTCAACCAAACATAACAGCAACAAAATTATCTATCTCTCATTACCAATTATATTGCATCTATATACAAGGCATAAAATCGTAAGAAAACATCTCAATTTTGATTTACAATCATCCGGTTTACTCTTTTTTTTAAAAAAAAAAGTATACTTTAAAACAATTCAAACAACTATACTAATAAGACTATGTAGCTCAGTTTAGCAAATTGCATCCTGCTTCCCTGGGCTATCTTTGGATTTCAATCCATTCATATAGACAAAGCAAAGCAAAAGGAAAAATAATGGTACAGTAAGATATGGCTGATTAAAAAGCTATATGTTTGCAGGAATTTCTTCCTTGTACCATGAACAGTGCAGCAGCTAAAAAGGAAGTGGGTATAAAACCAATACAGGGACAGATGGGAAGCAGCTGACTACATGCAGGGAGGATGTTCCCGATGGCTGGGGAGTCCAGAACCAGGGGTCACAGTCTCAGGATACGGGGTATGCCATTTAGAACCGAGATGAGGAGAAATTTCTTCACTGAGGGTGGTGAACCTGTGGAATGCTCTACCGCAGAAGGCAGTGGAGGCCAGTCATTAGATGTATTCAAGAAGGAGATAGATATATTTCTTAATGCTAAAGGGATCAAGGGATATGGGGAAAAAGCGGGAACAGGGTACTGAGTTAGACGATCAGCCATGATCACTGAATGGCAGAGCAGGCCCGAAGGGCCGAATGGCCTACTCTTGCTCCTATTTTCTATGTTTCTATGAAAGGCCCCAGGGTAATGCACAGGATAAACCGCCAAAAGTAAAGCTTGAGAGTTGTCAGCCCCATAAAACAAGTACGGGTACAATGCCCAGTCGTCGACAGATTTATTCATCCTCCAACTCCCTGTAAATTTCATTGTTCAAGTTATTTAATCAAAGAATTCTTTTTTTGAAAAAAAATTAGAAAAATGTGATTTAAATGAAAAAATACGGTATGCAAAAAGTAGCATGAAATCTAGCTTTGGGATAAATACACCCATAATCTCAACCCCCTTCAAAAATAAATCAACACATTTTAATTTTGTTTCAGTTGTTTCTATCTTTCAAATAAAGATTTATTGCACATTAGCTTTGCTGAACTGGATGCAGCAGTAAGAGCAGACAAATTGAGGCTGCAGAGATCAGCATTTTTAACATGAAGCATCGTTTAGAGTGAGGTGTTTCTACCAATACACTTTTATGAAGCAGTCACTCTAGTAAGCAGACAAAGCAATATTTATCATAACAGTCTTTGCAAACGCAATCCATTCTGCCAACTTTCACATTTAGTCGTGGCTCAGTGGTAGCACTCTAGCCTCTGAGTCAGAAGGTGTGGGTTCAAGTCCCACTCCAGAGACTTGAGCACAAAACCTAGGCTGACATATCAGTGCCGAACTGAGGGAGTGCTGCATGGTCGGAAGTGCTGTCTTTCGGATGAGACATTATACTGAGGCCCCGTCTGGCCTCTCAGGTGGACGTAAAAGATCCCTTGGCACTATTTTGAAGAAGAGCAGGGAAGTTCTCCCCAGTGTTCTGGCCGATATTTATCCCTCACCAACATCACAAACAGATTATCTGGTCATTACACATTGCTGTTTGTGGGATCTTGCTGTGCGCAAATTGGCCGCCACGTTTCCTACATTACAAATGACGACACCTCAAAAAAACGTCATTAGTTATGAAGCGCTTTGGGATGTCCTGAAGTCGTGAAAGGTGCTATATAAATGTAAGTCTTTCTTTCTTTACCAGGCTGTTTGGTCAGCAGTGATGACTGATTCACAAAAAGAAATCTGAACATAAAAATCTCCTAAGCATCACTAGCTTGCTGTTTTATCAAACAAATGGGTAGAATTGTAAATACAATCCCTGAAATACTGGTAAATATCCCAGAATTCCAAGTTTTTAAAACGCAGTTTGATTTACTCAGTCACCAGGAACCAATGAATGGCATGGAATCGCGGAATGTTATCCCCAGAATGTTAGTAAACGTCCCAGAGACCCCCATATAATAAAATCAGAATTTGACTTCAGTCACCAGTGACCCTGCTGACGACTTATGACCTCTAACATGCAGTTCCATTGCAGTCAACATACTATTCCAATGCTGTCCTGGCCGGCCTCCCTCCTTGCATCCTCCGTAAACTTGAGCTCATCTAAAACTGTGCTGCCCATATCCTAACTCACATCAAGTCCCATTTAACCATCACCCCTTTGCTTACTGACCGGCAACGCCTCGATTTTAAAATTCTCATCCTGGTTTTCATATCCCTCCATGGCTTCGCCCCTCCCTATCTCTGTAACCTCCTCCATCCTGCAACCCTCCGAGATCTCTGCGCTCTTCCAATTCTAGCTTCTTACGCATCCCCAATTTTCATCACTCTAGCAGTGGGGGCCGTGCCTTTGGCTGCCTAGGCCCTAAGCTCTGGAATTCCCTTGGAACATTTTACTAGGTTAAAGGCACTATATAAATGTAAACTGTTGCTTTTGTCAATGGAATTGAACATCATGTAACATGCGGCCGGTCCGTTTTGCACTACCACACAAGACGAATTTCACCTCCACCATTGCTTTGCTCTCCTGTCACCAGAATCAATTTGTCTTGGATTGTCAGTGTGAACAAGAAAGGCCTCTGCTCATCAAGCCAACTCCTTTCAACAGACCACACAAAGATTGCACCACTTGAATTCAACCAACAGAAAACATCTAGAAATGGATGTCAACCAGCACCTATAGAGAAGGAAATCAGGTTAGCATCTCAGGCAGAACAGTTCTGTGACAGGCCTATCCCTCCCCCTCCATCACCAGGATCCCTTGCAAAAAAAATGGGGGATACAGCCGAGGTCTGAAGTTACTTACTGACCTGCTGAGTATTTTTCAACATTTTCTGCCATTGTTTCAGATTTCCAGTTTTTAGTTTACTTTTATTTTAAATGTCATGAAGATGGGAGGTGGGGGAGGGGATACTTTCAAGAGACGAAAACTCAAATTGATCCTTACAAATACTCCAAATCACATGCCTGTCTGTGCCTTCACACTTCAGTACTACGGCTTACATCAGCGATGCTATAAAGGGAACGGATGGCTGGAAGAACCAAGATCTAGCTCCCAGAGCAGCAATGCTGCTGGCTGCAAATATCAACAGGGCACGAGTTAAGCCTTCCCCAATAGACAAACAGTTGGTTCCCCCAACGCTAGTCTGCAAAGCCCTATCTCGGGCACCTAGGGAGGTCTGACCTGTAGGAGCTAAAACCTGTACAGACATCAAATTACATTTATATAGTGCCTTTAACATAGTAAATCATCCCAAGATGCTTCACATGAACATCAGACAAAATCTGACACCAAACCACATAAAAAGATATTAGGTCAGGTGACCAAAAGCTTAGTCAAAGAGGTAGGTTTTAAGGAGCATCTTAAAGGAGGAGAGAATTCCAGAGCTTAGGGCCTAGACAGCGAGGCCATGGAGTGATTTGAACACAAGCTCACACATGCTCATTTTGTTGTTTCAATGCTATGAAATCAGCCGCCCAATGTAAACACAGCAGATTCCACAGCAGCTGGAGCGTCCAAGTACCAAAAAAAAACTTGCTTCGGCTCGAGACGATTCTGTAACGTTAAAGAAGGGCGCAAGCTCTGGAGATCGACATGGTGTGGGCAGAAGAGAGGAGTTGCTGGAAAAGCAGCTGTACCCTGTGCTCCAAATGTGTTAACAATATAACAAACTGCACCACCCGGCAGGCTCGACACTATTTTGTTGCTAGTCTCAGTTTGCTTTTCCTTCCTCGTCGGAAGTTGATCGCCATAAGAAAGCTTTTCACAGCAAAATAAAAAGACCAAGAGTTCTACAAACCCCCAACCATGCCATCAACATCAGCACTTCTATTTATCCAGTCTCAGTCACACTTGGGATCAAATTGAATCTATCAATTCTTAACGACAATGTTCACCGTCAGCAATGGTTCCACGTGTCTCTCCTCCCTTCCCCCTCCCCCCTCAGCGGGATCAGGCCGTTACTACTAGAGAGTAGTTCTATCTGGAGTCGCCTCAAACAACTGGTCAGTCAGCCCATCTGCATCCTTGATCAGTCTGGTAATTCAACTAATCTATTAGACCCATTCCCTTAACTTTCACCTCACCAGTTGGCTACCCTGACCACTGTCTCACACATGCTTGCTGCAGAACATCCTACAATTAATAACACTGTGAACCAGCACTGTCCCATTTGGCACAGAGTAAGTAAAGCAAATGAGGCGCAGTCTCAGAACTCTTGCTGCTTTCACTTTGTGGAGATGCCGGTGATGGACTGGGGTTGACAATTGTAAACAATTTTACAACACCAAGTTATAGTCCAGCAATTTTATTTTAAATTCACAAGCTTTCGGAGACTTCCTCCTTCCTCAGGTAAATGTTTACCTGAGGAAGGAGGAAGTCTCCGAAAGCTTGTGAATTTAAAATAAAATTGCTGGACTATAACTTGGTGTTGTAAAATTGCTTTCACTTTGTTAATCCTTCAGTCTGTGCCAGTGAATTAGCTGGTGTTATTCGAGCTGTCATGGGAAGTTGCATACCCAATTTGGTTTAAGAGACACTTACTCTCCCTCAGACCTAATATGTATCTTGCTTCAATCAAGTCCATCATTCTGCTGGTTTTCTAAAAATTCTGCTCATTACACCTGGTGTTTCAGTCATTGAAGCATCTGGAGCCAACTGTATCTCTATTTCATAACTTCTGTAAATTCACTTCAACACTCCTTAAAACCTACTTCTTTGAACACCTTTTGGTCACCTGTCTTAATGTCTCCTTCTTTGGCTCAGTGTTAATTTTTTTGTCTGATTGAACTCCTGTGAAACCCCCTGGGATATTTTACTACATTAAAAGGTGCTATATCAATGCAAGTTGTTGTTTTAGTTACTAAATATAACTTTATAGAAAAAGTCAAAAGCTGTCTTCCTGCACCAGCCATTCCTTCTGGTCCCTTGCTAAAGCACATAATTTCTATGATTCTTCTTGCCCGATTCAACGGTACACCTGCTCAAAGAAAAAGTTGACCTTTTTGGATCACTTTTCTCTTCCAACTCTACTCTCACGTGTCTGAGTAATGAACCTCCCTCCATTGCCCTATTCTAACATCATTACCGAAATGCTATTTTATTCCTGCTAGGTCGGTCGGACCATCCATTCTCCGATACAGACAGTATCCTTCCCACTGTCCTCAAATGTGTGTCCCCAAACTTGTCTTTATCCTACGCTCAATCTCCCTTATTCCTCATACGCCTTTCCTTCTCCTTGGAAATTTTTCTGGTGTTCCCTTAACCCTAAAAAAGGCTCTTATTCTTCTGCTCCCTTAAGTAACGAACAACTAATAACTTTTGCTACTGATAGCCCAAAACTGTCTCTGAATTCTCCGTCCCAGTTCTGTTCTATCCTATTAGTCCACTTGCCCCATCATCCTTACGTCAGTACTTAGCAAAGCATGGAAGCCGCTGTTAACTCACAAATTAGCTCTTGCCTGGGAAATTCTGGTTTATTTCCTATTCAAGAGTATGGTGTTTGGCACTGCCATTCCACACGTTTCTCGAAGTCTTATCAAATATTTGGGTGAATCATCTGTCGTTGCTCTGGACGGTAGCATAGTGGTTATTTTACTGGACCAGTAATCCAGAGGCCTGGACGAATAATCCGGAGTCATAAGTTCAAATCCCGCCACGGCAGCTGGGGAACTTAAAATCAATTGATTAAATAAAAAATCTGGAATTAAAATACTAGTATCAGTAATGGTGGCCATGAAATTACCGGATTGTCGTAAAAACCCATCTGGTTCACTAATGTCCTTTAGGAAAGGAAACCTGCCGGTCTGGCCTATATGTGACTCCAGACCCACAGCAATGTGGTTCATTCTTAATGGCCTAGCAAGCCACTCAGTTGTAAAATCTCGCTAAAAAAAGTCATAAGAATAAAACGGGACGGACCACCCAGCATCGGACCACTAGGCACCGGACACGACAAAGGCAAACCAAGCCCAGTCGACCCTTCAAAATTCTCCTCACTAACATCTGGGGACTTGTACCAAAATTGGGAGAGCTGTCCCACAGACTAGTCAAGCAACAGCCTGACATAGCCATACTCACAGAATCATACCTTTCAGCCAACATCCCAGACTCTTCCATCACCATCCCTGGGTATGTTCTGTCCCACCGGCAGGACAGACCCACCAGAGGTGGCGGTACAGTGATATACAGTCAGGAGGGAGTGGCCCTGGGAGTCCTCAACATTGACTCTCGACCCCATGAAATCTCATGGCATCAGGTCAAACATGGGCAAGGAAACCTCCTGCTGATTACCACCTACATCCTCCCTCAGCTGATGAATCTGTAACCTCCGTGTTGAACACCACTTGGAGGAATGTAGAAGAGCATGCCAGGAGCAGCACCAGGCGTACCTAAAAATGAGGTGCCAACCTGGTGAAGCTACAACTCAGGACTACATGCATGCTAAACAGCAGAAGCAACATGCTATAGACAGAGCTAAGCGATTCCACAACCAACGGATCAGATCAAAGCTCCGCATTCCTGCCACATCCAGTCGTGAATGGTGGTGGACAATTAAACAACTAACAGGAGGAGACGACTCTGTAAACTTCCCCATCCTCAATGATGGCGAAGTCCAGCACATGAGTGCAAAAGACAAGGCTGAAGCATTTGCAACCATCTTCAGCCAGAAGTGTCGAGTGGATGATCCATCTCGGCCTCCTCCCGATATCCCCACCATCACAGAAGCCAGTCTTCAGCCAATTCGATTCACTCCACGTGATATCAAGAAACGGCTGAGTGCACTGGATACAGCAAAGGCTATGGGCCCCGACAACATCCCGGGTGTAGTGAACACTTGTGCTCCAGAACTAGCTGCGCCTCTAGCCAAACTGTTCCAGTACAGCTACAACACTGGAAAATGTTGGAAAATTGCCCAGGTATGTCCTGTCCAAAAAAAGCGGGACAAATCCAATCCGGCCAATTACCGCCCCATCAGTCTACTCTCAATCATCAGCAAAGTGATGGAAGGTGTCATCGACAGTGTTATCAAATGGCACTTACTCACCGATGCTCAGTTTGGGTCCCACCAGGACCACTCGGCTCCAGACCTCATTATAGCCTTGGTCCAAATATGGACAAAAGAGCTGAATTCCAGAGGTGAGGTGAGAGCGACTGCCCTTGACATCAAGGCAGCATTTGACAGAGTGTGGCACCAAGGAGCCCTAGTAAAATTGAAGTCAATGGGAATCAGGGGGAAAACTCTCCAGTGGCTGGAGTCATACCTAGCACAAAGGAAGATGGTAGTGGTTGTTGGAGGCCAATCATCTCAGCCCCAGGACATTGTTGCAGGAGTTCCTCAGGGCAGTGTTCTTGGCCCAACCATCTTCAGCTGCTTCATCAATGACCTTCCCAGAAATGGGGATGTTCGCTGATGATTGCATAGTGTTCAGTTCCATTCGCAACCCCTCAAATAACGAAGCAGTCCAAGCTCGCATGCAGCAAGACCTGGACAACATCCCAACTTGGGCTCATAAGTGGCAAGTAACATTTGCGCCAGACAAGTGCCAGGCAATGACCATCTCCAACAAGAGAGTGTCTAACCACTTCCCCTTGACATTCAACGGCATTACCATCGCCGAATCTCCCATTATCAACATCCTGGGGGTCACCATTGACCAGAAACATAACTGGACCAGCCATATAAATACTGTGGCTACGAGAGCAGGTCAGAGGCTGGGTATTCTGTGGCGAGTGACTCACCTCCTGACTCCCCAAAGCCTTTCCACCATCTACAAGGCACAAGTCAGGAGTGTGATGGAATACTCTCCACTTGCCTGGATGAGTGCAGCTCCAACAACACTCAAGAAGCTCGACACCATCCAGGACAAAGCAGCCCCCTTGATTGGCACCCCATCCACCACCCTAAACATTCACTCCCTTCACCACCGGCGCACAGTGGCTGCAGTGTGTAACATCCACAGGATGCACTGCAGCAACTCGCCAAGGCTTCTTCGATAGCACCTCCCAAACCCGCAACCCCTACCACCTAGAAGGACAAGAGCAGCAGGCACATGGGAAGAACACCACCTGCACGTTCTCCTCCAAGTCTCACACCATCCCGACTTGGAAATATATCGCCGTTCCTTCATTGTCGCTGGGTCAAAATCCTGGAACTCCCTTCCTAACAGCACCGTGGGAGAACCTTCACCACACGGACTGCAGCGGTTCAAGGCGGCGGCTCACCACCACCTTCTCAAGGGCAATTAGAGATGGGCAATAAATGCTGGCCTTGCTAGCGACGCCCACATCCCATGAACGAATAAAAAAAATCTCCATAGCCTCTTACCCAATGTGACACTGTGCTCTCTAAACAAGTTACTATCACATGGCCCCAAAAGCTATGCTCGTGACTATCTAGCTTCCTTTTGAATCCTCGAAATGGCTCATCCTCTAATTCCTTTCTGAGAAACACAGGGGTTCCTCAGTGCTTCTCTCCCACTGTTTCTTCTTCATACCCATGACCTTCCCAATTGATTTTCCAACCTTTGTCAAAATCTGTTCACTGCTTAGGTTTAATCGAAATTCAAAAATACTTGCAACTCACTTACAGCAGAAATGAAGGCAAGTGTTTCAGAGCTACAAATTAATCAATTTCAAAAATGACTAGTATCAATGCTGGTCAAGCTAGGAAGCATTGATGTATCGGTGGCTCGACCATAGATTAAAACATATGCAATGCAGGGGTGGAGAGAATAGAACGATGGTCAATAAATCATACTATCACGATTTGCACAGTCACTACAACTACAACTTGCATGTATATAGTGTCTTTAACGTGGTAAAACATCCCATGACATTTAAAACTACAAACGCATGGCTTGCACCTACAGCAATTTTGAGGAGCAGTGAATGCCATTTCATCTGTTTAGTTGAGAACGACAAACATAATTCCCTGCATCATATCGGCCAGTTCAATTTAGTTTTAGGACTGGCGAAAAGGAAATTTTCTATATAATCTGTGGATGTCATACTTGTTCATTGTAACGATGAGCATATTGAACATCCCAGAAATAGATTAAACAAACGCGAATTTTACGAGACTTTTAAAAAATACATACATACAGCCAGAGATACACTTGGTGGCATAAGATGTCGCCAACATAGAATGGTCACAGCACAGGAGGCCAATCGGCTCATCAAGCCCATGCCAGCTCTTCGTGAGCAATCCAGTTAGTCCCATTCCCCCGCTACTTCCCTGTAGTCCTGCAAATTTTTTCCCTTCAAGTATTTATCCAATTCCTTTTTGAAAGCCACAATTGAATCTGCTTCCGTCACCCTTTCAGGCAGCGCATTCCAGATCATAACTACTCACTGCGTAAAAATGTTTTATCTCATGTCACCTTTGGTTCTTTAGCCAATCATCTCAAATCTGTCCCCTCTGGATCTCGACCCTTCTGCCAATGGGAAAAGTTTCTCTATTTTATCTAAACCCTTCATGATTTTGAATACCTCTATCAAATCTCCTCTCAACCTTCTCTGCTCTGAGAACAACCCCAGCTTCTCCAGTCTATCCACATAACTGAAGTCCCTCATACCTGGAATCATTCTAGTAAGTCTCCTCTGCACCCTTTCTAAAGCCTTCACATCCTTCCTAAAGTGTGGTGCCCAGAATTGGACACAAGACTCCAGCTGTGGCCGAACCCAATGTTTTATAAAAGGTTCAACATAACTTCCTTGCTTTTGTACTATTTAAAAAGCCCAGAATCCCATATGCTTTATTAACCACTTTCTCAACCTGTCCTGCCACCTTCAAAGATTTGTGCACATATACCTCCAGGTCTCTGTTCCTGCACCCCCTTTAGAATTGTACTATTTAGTTTATATTGCCTCTCCTCATTCTTCCTGCCAAAATGTATCACTTTGCTCTTCTCTGCATTAAATTTCATCTGCCATGTGTCAGCCCATTCCACCAGCCATTTATGTCCTCTTGAAGTCTATTAGTCTATTACTATCCTCCGCATTGTTTACTACACTTCCAAGTTGTGTGTCATCTGCAAATTTTGAAATTGTGCCCTGTACACGCAAGTCCAAGTCATTAATATATATCAAAAAAAGCAGTGATCAGAGTACGGACCCCTGGGGAACACCAATGTATATCTTCTTCCAGTCCAAACAACCACCGTTCACTACAACTCGCTGTCTGTCACTTAGCCAATTTCATATCCATATTGCCACTGCCCCCTTTATTCAGTAGTCTTCAATTTTGCTGACAAGCCTATTATGTGGCATTTTATCAAACGCCTTTTGAAAGTCCAAAAACACCACATCAACCGCATTGCCCTCATCAACCCTCTCAGTTTTTTGATGAGGTAACAATCAAGTTAGTTAAACACTATTTGACTTTAACAAATCCATGCTAGCTTTCCTTTATTAATCCACACTTGTCCAAGTGACTGTTAATTTTGTCCTGGATTATCATTTCTAAAAGCTTCCCCACCACCGGGGTTAAACTGACTGGCCTGTGGCTGCCTGGTTTATCCTTATACCCTTTTTTGAACAAGGAAGTAACATTTGCAATTCCCCAGTCCTCTCAAACCACCCCCATATCTATGGAGGATTGGAAGATTATGGCCAGCACCTCTACAATTTCTACCCTTACTTCCCTCAGCAACCTAGGATGCATCCCATCTGGACCAGGTGAGTTATCTAATTTAAGTACAGCCAACCTTTCCAGTACCTCCTCTATCAATTTTTAGCTCATCCAGTATCTCAACTACCTCCTCTTTTACTGTCACTTTGGTAGCATCTTCTTCCTTGATAAAGACAGTTGCAAAGTACTCATTTAGTACCTCAACCATGCCCTCTGCCTCTGTGTCGATATCCTTTTTGGTCCCTAATTGGCCCCACCCTTCATCTTACTACCTGTTGATTATTCATATGCCTACAGAAGACTTTTGGATTCTCTTTTATATCAGCTGCCAGTCTATTCTCATTCTCCCTCTTTGCCCTTTTTCCCTTCCCCTCTGTACTTTCTATATTCAGCCTGGTTCTCACTTGTGCTATCAACCCGACATCTGACATAAGTCCCCTTTTTCTGCTTCATCTTACTCTATCTCTATTGTCATTCAGGGAACTCTGGCTTTAGTTACCCTACCTTTCCCCCTCGTGGGAATGTACCTAGACTGTACCTGAACCATCTCCTCTTTAAAGGCCGCCCATTGTTCAATTACGGTTTTGCCTGCCAATCTTTGAATCCAATTTACCCAGGCCCGATCCGTTCTCAACCCAATGAAATTGGCCCTCCTCCAATTAAGTATTTTTACTCTAGATTGCACCTTGTCCTTTTCCACAGCTAATCTAAACCTTATGATACTATGATCATGGTTCCCCCCACCGACACTTGCTCCACTTGACCCACCTCATTCCCCAGAACTGGATTCAGCAATGCCTCCTTCCTCGTTGGACCAGAAATATACTGATCAAGAAAGTTCTCCTGAACACACTTCAAAAAGTCCTCCCCCCTTTGCCCTTTACACGCTTACTATCCCAGTCTATATTAGGATAGTTGAAGTCCCCCATTATCACTACTCTATGGCTTTTGCATCTCTCTGTAATTTCCCTGCAAATTTGCACCTCTATATCCTTCCCACTAGTTGATGGCCTATAGAATACACATGTTCTCCTTAAATCAAAACTGCCATCCACCCACCCCCCCAACTTTGTATCCAGGAATATTTAGTGCCCAATCCTGCCCTTTTTTGAGCCAGGTCTCAGTTATCACCACTACATCATATTCCCATGTGGCTATTTGTGCCTGCAGCTCACCAATCTTGTTTACTACGCTTCGTGCCTTTACACACATGCACTCTAAACCTTTCCTAGACCTTCTCATATTCTCTCTTAGTCTGATCCCACCTAATACTGTACTATTTCTTACTCTGGTGCTTTCTCTGTCTCCCAATCCTTTGTGCACCTTGTTTCTCCTTCCTAATGCTACATCCTGGTGCCCATTCCCCAGGCAAATTAGTTTAAACCCACCCCCACAGCACGAGTTAATCTCCCTGCGAGGACATTGGTCCGAGCTCTGTTGAGGTGCAACCCGTTCGTCTTGCACAGATCCCTCCTGTCCCAAAACTGGTCCCAATGCCCCAAGAGTCTGAGGCCTCCCTCTTGCACCATGTCTCTAGTCACATATTAACCTGCCTTATCTTCCTATTTCAGTCCTCACTAGCATGTGGCACTGGGAGTAATCCAGAGATTACTACCTTTGAGGTCCTGCTTTTTAACTTCCTCCTTAGCTCCTGAAACTCTGACCACAGGACCTCATCCACTTTCTTTTGTGTCACTGGTACCCACGTGGATGAATTCTGCTGTTCCCCTCCCCCCCGCAGAATGTTCTGCGCCCTCTCCATGATGTCTTTTACCCTGGCACCAGGAAGGCAACACACCATGCAGGACTCACGTCAGCAGTCACAGAAATGCCTGTCTGTCCTCATGACTATCGAATCCCCTATGACTACTGCATTTCTACACTTCACTTTGCCTCCCCTGTAACAAGGATAATGTCCAGGGTCAGTGGATAACAACACAAAATTGTGGGGATGTTCCCATCTTGATGAGAAACGACAGTCTACTGCAGATTGGTACTCTAAGTTGCTAACTCTGATTGTTAAATTACTTTAAGTGTCAGCCTTGGCTCAGTGGTACGATTCTCACCTCTGAGTCAGAAGGTCGTGGGTTCAAGTTCCACTCCAGAGAGTTGAGCACATAATCTAGGTTGACACTCCCAGTGCAGTACTGAGGGAGTGCTGCACTGTCGGAGGTGCCATCTTTCAGATGAGACTTTAAACCGAGGCCGTCTCAGGTGGAGGTAAAAGATCCCATGGTACTATTCAAAAAAGAGCAGGGACATTCTCCCTGGTGTCCTGGCCAATATTTATCCCTTAACCAATATCACTAAAACAGATCTGGTCACTTATCTCATTGCTGTTTGTGGGACCTAGTTGTGTGCAAATTGGCTGCTGCATTTCCTACGTTACAACAGTGATTACAATTCACAAGTACTTCAATGGCTGGTGACAACCCAAGGTCATGAAAGGCGCTACATAATTATAAATCCTTTCTAACTGTTTATTAATTTCCCTCCATTCTCAGTTTGTGAAGCCATTCTTCATGCCCCCCACCCCAAATCCCATTTCTCCCTTCCTCCCCAATTCATGCTGGCACACTCCTCCCTCCCCCACCCCATCTTTGCTAATTTGCCTATCAATGACACTCACAGCCTATACCCGTTGCTGCTTCTCTTTTTTTTTTGGGGGGGGGGGGGGGGGGAGGGAGGGGGAGAGTGGGTATAAGGTATGAAATTCCCATCCAAAGTGTTCAGCCAAGTTCAATCCTCCAGAACAGGAGCAGCATCAGGTAGGAGATGGGAGCAACAAGTCAGGGAGCTCAACTAGACATTTTACAGGAGAGAGCACTGCAACTGTCATGGGTTCCAGGCTAAAAACACTGGGTATTATTTCCTAGTGGTCCTGATAATGTCTCACAAATTTAACTCTGGTGGCTGCTGGGAGAAAAAGAGTTGCAAAACTTCCACTGCAGTGGCAACAGGGAAGTCACAGATTTCCCACTGTAACTGAGCCGCCTCAATTTTGTAATCAATCTTCTATGCTTACTTAGTAAGGTAGCCTACTTAGACTTGTATACGAAAACAAAACAAAAAAGGCACTAATTCAACCGAAAGTAATGAATAGCGCTTATAATGGCCCAGAATTTGCTGGAGCGTGGCATCTCACAGCGAGTGCCACGAATTGGATTTTTTACCTCACTCTTCAGATCATATTATTTTTGGGTCGCAAATACGAATTAATAATGGTGTGGCAACATCAACAGAGGTTCTACGGCCTTCTGAATATCGGGTCCAATGGTCTATCTCCTTAGCCAATGAAATTTGATAAAGAAACACAGCGAATGACAGAAGGAAATAGGGTGAATTAGAGTCAAATTAGATACAGAAAGAGAAATAAAGAGAGGAAAAGAAAGATTGAATTAAGAGAGAGAGAAAAAAAGACAAAAGGAAAAGGGAAAAAAATTAAAATTAAAATTTTAAAAACCTCTAGGAACAATTTACTGACTGCAGGAATGAGATTCCAGTTTCAATTGTTCCCTTTCTGGGCCTCCAAGGTTGAGCGGCATGTCAGGACCATGAAACACGTCATTAACAGGATCCTTATGACATGAAATATCAGCCCTAAATGGCTGCGAAGAGGTTCATGCACAAATCCAGCCATTTCTTGAAACTCACGGAGAGGTTGACGGTGGTGCGGCACAAACCATCCAGCAATTTGTGGCGCTTTACAAATCACGGCGTATCTCTTACTAGCTACAAATTGCTGGGTTTTTTTTAAAAATGCATTAATGGCAGGCACCATGAACTCGCCATTATCGTCGCAGCAATTTCCGGGCCACTATTTCATGTATGATAGTTATAATATCCTCAGCATTTAGGCAGAATTTAAAATCTCTGTTTACTAGCCAAAAGGCATTCAAAACAACCTATAGACTAGAGAATGTCAAAATAAAATA
This sequence comes from Heptranchias perlo, assembly GCF_035084215.1. Classification (NCBI taxonomy): domain Eukaryota; kingdom Metazoa; phylum Chordata; class Chondrichthyes; order Hexanchiformes; family Hexanchidae; genus Heptranchias; species Heptranchias perlo. Next base: position 64,777,668 of record NC_090332.1, read on the forward strand.
AGCACTAATTAGGCACACCGGAGCGTAGGCAAGAGCAGAGATGAACGGGCGGAAAACCCTGTTGCTATTGTATTTAAAGCTCCGTAGATGATCCAGAGCAGACACTTGATGCACTTTCTAAAAAGTATAAACACTCTGCACACAACACAAAAGGAGATTGATGTGACCCAACAGAAAGCAACAAAAAATAAATACTGGCCTTGCCAGCGACGCCCACATCGCATCAACAAATATTTAAAAAAGTGCCAAGTGAAAACGATGGTCTAACCTTTAAGTATTTAAAGTGTAATCCAGGGCAAACACATCTGCAGTAAGTGTCTACAGCTTGAGGAGCTTCGGCTCAGAGTCATTGAACTGGAGGTCGAGCTGCAGACACTGCGACACATCAAGGAGGGGGAAAAATACCTGGACATTCGGTTCCAGGAGGTGGTCACACCCCTTAGGATAAGGTTGTCTAAATTGGTCAGTGGTCAGGGACAGGAGGATGTGACTGCGAGCGAGGCAGGTAAGGGGATCAAGACGGTAGAAGTGGAGGAGCCTCAGCCTTTGCAATCGTCCAACAGGTTAGAGGTGCTTGCAGCCTGTATGGATGCAAGCGGGGGCTGCAGGGTGGATGAGCAAACTGACCGTGGCACCTTGGTACAGGAAGCCATTTAAGTGGGGGGGGGGGGGGGGGGGGGGGAAGTAAGTTAGTAGGAATGTAGTGGTAATAGGGGACAGTATAGTCAGAGGGATAAACAGTTCTCTGCAGCTGAGAACGTGAGTCCAGAAGGCTGTGTTGCTTGCCTGGTGCCAGGGTTCAAGGCATCTGCTCTGGACTGGAGAGGAACTGGGAGGGGGAGGATCCAGTTGTTGTGGTCCACGTAGGTACCAACAACATAGGTAGGACGAGGGAGGAGGTTCTACTTAGGGAGTATGAGCAGCTAGGGGCTAAATTAAAAAGCAGAACCCCAAGAGGTAATAATCTCTGGATTATTACCTGAGCCACGAGCAAATTGGCATAGGGTAAATAAGATTAGAGAGTTAAATTCTGAGAGTTAAAGACTGGTGTGGAAGAAATGGGTTTCGATTCATAGGGCATTGGCACCAGTACTGGGGAAAGTGGGAGCTGTACCATTGGGACAGGCTTCATCTGAACCATGCTGGGGCCAGTGTCCTGGCAAATCGTATAACTAGGGCAGCAGAGAGGGCTTTAAACTAAATAGTGGAGGCGAGGGATCAAATAAGGGAAGATGTGGTAAACTGAAGAAGGCAAGGCAAGATAGCAAGGTAACAGTAAAGGAAATGATAATCAGAGAGTGGCAGGGAGGGACAGAGCTTGCAAACTTAAGAGTGCGCCAGCAGATAAGGCTAAAGGTTGCAAAAATAGTAAAAAGACAGCACTAAAGGTGTTGTATCTGAATGCGTGTAGCATTCCTAACAAAACTGATGAATTGACAGCTCAAATAGAAATAAATATGTATGATCTGATAGCCATTACAGAGACATGGCTGCAAGATGACAAAGGCTGGTACCTGAATATTCCAAGGTACTTGACATTTCGGAAGGACAGGAAGCTAGGAAAAGGTGGAGGGGTAGCTCTGTTAATTAAGGATGACATGAGTATAGAGAGAAATGACCTTAGTACCAAAGGCCAAGATGTAGAATCAGTTTGGGTAGAGATAAGAAATAGAAAAGGGAAGAAGTCACTTGTGGGAGTAGCTGATTGGCCTAACATTAACAACACTGTAGGACAGGGTATACAGGAAGAAATAATGGGCTCTTCTGAGAAAGGAACAGCGATAATCATGGGTGATTTTAATCTATATATAGATTGGAAGAATCTGATTGGCAAAGGTAGCCTGGAAGCTGAGTTTATAGAGTGCTTTCGGGACAGTTTCTTAGAGCAGCACGTTCTAGAGCCAACTAGAGAGCAGGCTATTCTAGGTCTGATAATGTGTAATGAGACAGGGTTAATTAATAACCTCATTGTAAAGGAGCCTCTAGATAGCAGTGATCACAATATGATTGAATTTCGCATTCAGTTTGACGGAGAGAAGGGTAAGTCTAAGACTAGTTTTAAAATTAAATAAGGGCAATTATGAGGGCATGAAGTCAGAGCTGGCTGAAGTGAACTGGGAAATTAGGTAAAGGAATAGATCAGTAGAGATGCAGTGGCAGACATTTAATGAGATATTTCATAATACTCAGCAAAGATTCATTCCAATGAGAAAGACAGACCCTAGGGGAAGGGCATACTATTCGTGGATAACTAAGGAAGTTAAAGATAGTATCAAATTGAAAGAAAAAGCATACAATTCCACGAAGATTAGTGGCAAGTCAGAAAATTGGACAATATATTAAAAGCAGTGAAGAATGACTCAAAGAATAATAAGGAGGGAGAAATTAAAGTATGAGAGAAAGCTAGCGAGAAATATAAAAAGATAGTAAGAGTTTCTACAGGTATTTAAAAAGGAAAAGATTAAGTAAAGTGCGCGTTGGTCCTCGCGAGTGTGAGTCTGGGGAATTAATGAATAAGGAAATGGCGGATGAATTGAACAGATATTTTGCGTCCGTCTTCACTGTAGAGGATACAAATAACATGCCAGAAATAATTGTGAATCAAGAGGTGAAAGGGAGGAAGGAACTTAAAACATTTACAATCACCAGGGAAAAGGTTCTGAAAAAAATTAGCACAAAAAGCTGACAAGTCCCCAGGTCCTGAGGGACTTCATCCTAGGATCTTAAAAGAAGTGGCTGCAGAGATAGTAGATGCATTGGTATTAATTTTCTAAAATTCCCTAGATTCTGGAAGGGTCCCATCAGATTGGAAAATAGCAAATGTAACTCCTCTATTCAAGAAAGGAGGGAGACAGAAAGCAGGAAACTTCAGGCCACTTAGCTTAATATCTGTCATAGGGAAAATGCTAGAATCTATTATTAAGGAGGTTATAGCAGGGCACTTAGAAAATCTCAATGCAATCAGGCAGAGTCAATACGGCTTTATGAAAGGGAAATCGTGATTGACTAATTTATTAAAGCTCTTTGAAGAAGTAACGAGCAACGTGGATAAAGGGGACCCTGTGGATGTAGCGTACTTGGATTTCCAGAAGGCTTTTGACGAGGTGCCACATCAAAGGCTACTACACAAAATAAGAGCTCATGGTGTAGGGGGTAACATATTAGCTAACAGGAAACAGAGAGTAGGCATAAATGGGTCATTTTCAAGTTGGCAAGATGTAACAAGTGGAGTGCCACAGGGATCGGTGCTTGGGCCTCAACTATTTACAATCTATATCTATGACTTGGATGAAGGGACCGAATGTATGGTTGCTAAATTTGCTGATGACACAAAGGTAGGTAGGAAAGTAAGTTGTGAAGAGGACAGAAGGAGTCTGCAAAGGGATCTAGATAGGTTAAGTGAGTGGGCAAAAATTTGGCAGATGGAGTATCATGTGGGAAAATGTGAACTTGTCCACTTTGGCATGAGGAATAGAAAAGCAGTATATTATTTAAATGGCGAGAGATTGCAGAACTCTGAGGTACAGAGGGATCTGGGTGTCCTAGTACATGAATCACAAAAAGTTAGTATGCAGATACAGCAAGTGATTAGGAAGGCAAATGGAATGTTGTCATTTATTGCAAGGGGAGTGGAATATAAAAGTAGAGATGTTTTGCTACAGTTGTACAGGACATTGGTGAGACCACATCTAGAATACTAAGTGCAGTTTTGGTCTCCTTATTTAAGAAAGGATGTAATTGCTTTGGAGGCGGTTCACAGAAGGTTCACTCGACTGATTCCCGGGATGAGGGGGTTATCTTATGAGGAAAGGTTGGACAAGTTGGGCCTGTATACATTGGAGTTTAGAAGAATGAGAGGTGGTATTATTGAAACATATAAGATCCTGAGGGGACTAGAAGGGGTAGACGCTGAGAGGATGTTTCCCCTTGTGGGAGAGACTAAAACTAGGGGCCTCCCATTTAAGACAGAGATAAGGAGAAATTTTTTCTCTCAGAGGGTCATGAGTCTGTGGACATCGCTTCCCCAGAGAGCGGTGGAGGCAGGGTCATTGAATATTTTTGAGGGTGAGTTAGATAGATTCCTGATTGACAAGGGAGTCAAAAGGCTATAGTAGGTAGACGGGAAAGTAGAGTTGAGGTCACAATCAGATCAGCCGGGATCTTATCAAATGGCAGAGCAGGCTCGAGGGGCCAAATGGCCTACTCCTGCTCTTAATTCGTACGTTCGCTTTTTTTTAAACAATCCTGTTTTTAAAATTAGACCAAAATTGACCACATAACAGTCGCTACACTTACAAAAGAAATAATTCTATGTAATTACAATGTCCATGCAAAAAGGCCCTATATAAATGCAAGTACCTTAAAAATACATTTTTATTGAACAGTTATCAACCTAAGTCAGCAGAGAATTAGCATTGTCAGGACAATTAGTTGGGAATGACAACATCCTGCAACTAAATCGGCAAATTTTTACATGATTTGCTGACCTAGTGCTTCAACTTCAGAAATAAAACCCTGGAAGCAGTGAAATGCCAGTTTGAGTGATAACTAATCACTTACCCCTAAACATCATTACTGAGCAGGTCATGTTAAAACCTAATGACAGAACTCCAAAAATGAAGGATAGCGGAGCCCAGGCACCTTGGTGGCATTGAACATCAATCAACTCTCATCGTCATAGAACCAGGGTGGATGAAACTTCAAAACCTGTTCAGCCAACAGAGCAAAACCACTGCCCAGCAAGGGGGTGGGAAGGAGAGGGGAGAGCAAGAGTGAGAAAATCATACTTAGGGAGTCATGGCTGAATAGTCAGTAGCACCTCCTTGAAAACAGCCATAGTAGGCAGTAGTGAGGGCCTTTTGCACCTGTCTTCGCAGTGGCAGTGGTATAAAGCAAGAAGAAAGGGAATGAAATTGCAGAAAAAAAAGGAAAACTTAGTCAAAAATAGTAACATTAAAAAAGGCAGAAGTATTCCGGTACCACCCCGGCCCAGGCAAAGCCTGCTTTTGTATAGTGTCATGTCCCCTTCTCCCTTATTCTTCCATAGGCGATAAATCAAAGAAACCCCCAAGGCCACAGTACCGTTCTCTTCGGGGGAACTTATTGCTCCTTTAACAGGAACAAAAGATGATGAACTGCATCTCCATGTAACCCAGTACAGATCTAAATCTAGTTCTGAAGAAGTCAGAAACATATTTGGACCACAAGTCCACAATGACCCAAACACAAACCACTGATGTTAATTAATGCACGGTATCCAAGTGCACTAAGAGGTTCCACTATGCACAGTACCCAGCCGCACCAGAAGATCGCAGCGTCCGGGCGCACCGAGGGGTTCCTCGACGCGCAGCGTCCGGGCGCACCGAGGGGTTCCTCGACGCGCAGCGTCCGGGCGCACCGAGGGGTTCCTCGACGCGCAGCGTCCGGGCGCACCGAGGGGTTCCTCGACGCGCAGCGTCCGGGCGCACCGAGGGGTTCCTCGACGCGCAGCGTCCGGGCGCACCGAGGGGTTCCTCGACGCGCAGCGTCCGGGCGCACCGAGGGGTTCCTCGACGCACAGCGTCCGGGCGCACCGAGGGGTTCCTCGACGCACAGCGTCCGGGCGCACCGAGGGGTTCCTCGACGCACAGCGTCCGGGCGCACCGAGGGGTTCCTCGACGCACAGCGTCCGGGCGCACCGAGGGGTTCCTCGACGCACAGCGTCCGGGCGCACCGAGGGGTTCCTCGACGCACAGCGTCCGGGCGCACCGAGGGGTTCCTCGACGCACAGCGTCCGGGCGCACCGAGGGGTTCCTCGACGCACAGCGTCCGGGCGCACCGAGGGGTTCCTCGACGCACAGCGTCCGGGCGCACCGAGGGGTTCCTCGACGCACAGCGTCCGGGCGCACCGAGGGGTTCCTCGACGCACAGCGTCCGGGCGCACCGAGGGGTTCCTCGACGCACAGCGTCCGGGCGCACCGAGGGGTTCCTCGACGCACAGCGTCCGGGCGCACCGAGGGGTTCCTCGACGCACAGCGTCCGGGCGCACCGAGGGGTTCCTCGACGCACAGCGTCCGGGCGCACCGAGGGGTTCCTCGACGCACAGCGTCCGGGCGCACCGAGGGGTTCCTCGACGCACAGCGTCCGGGCGCACCGAGGGGTTCCTCGACGCACAGCGTCCGGGCGCACCGAGGGGTTCCTCGACGCACAGCGTCCGGGCGCACCGAGGGGTTCCTCGACGCACAGCGTCCGGGCGCACCGAGGGGTTCCTCGACGCACAGCGTCCGGGCGCACCGAGGGGTTCCTCGACGCACAGCGTCCGGGCGCACCGAGGGGTTCCTCGACGCACAGCGTCCGGGCGCACCGAGGGGTTCCTCGACGCACAGCGTCCGGGCGCACCGAGGGGTTCCTCGACGCACAGCGTCCGGGCGCACCGAGGGGTTCCTCGACGCACAGCGTCCGGGCGCACCGAGGGGTTCCTCGACGCACAGCGTCCGGGCGCACCGAGGGGTTCCTCGACGCACAGCGTCCGGGCGCACCGAGGGGTTCCTCGACGCACAGCGTCCGGGCGCACCGAGGGGTTCCTCGACGCACAGCGTCCGGGCGCACCGAGGGGTTCCTCGACGCACAGCGTCCGGGCGCACCGAGGGGTTCCTCGACGCACAGCGTCCGGGCGCACCGAGGGGTTCCTCGACGCACAGCGTCCGGGCGCACCGAGGGGTTCCTCGACGCACAGCGTCCGGGCGCACCGAGGGGTTCCTCGACGCACAGCGTCCGGGCGCACCGAGGGGTTCCTCGACGCACAGCGTCCGGGCGCACCGAGGGGTTCCTCGACGCACAGCGTCCGGGCGCACCGAGGGGTTCCTCGACGCACAGCGTCCGGGCGCACCGAGGGGTTCCTCGACGCACAGCGTCCGGGCGCACCGAGGGGTTCCTCGACGCACAGCGTCCGGGCGCACCGAGGGGTTCCTCGACGCACAGCGTCCGGGCGCACCGAGGGGTTCCTCGACGCACAGCGTCCGGGCGCACCGAGGGGTTCCTCGACGCACAGCGTCCGGGCGCACCGAGGGGTTCCTCGACGCACAGCGTCCGGGCGCACCGAGGGGTTCCTCGACGCACAGCGTCCGGGCGCACCGAGGGGTTCCTCGACGCACAGCGTCCGGGCGCACCGAGGGGTTCCTCGACGCACAGCGTCCGGGCGCACCGAGGGGTTCCTCGACGCACAGCGTCCGGGCGCACCGAGGGGTTCCTCGACGCACAGCGTCCGGGCGCACCGAGGGGTTCCTCGACGCACAGCGTCCGGGCGCACCGAGGGGTTCCTCGACGCACAGCGTCCGGGCGCACCGAGGGGTTCCTCGACGCACAGCGTCCGGGCGCACCGAGGGGTTCCTCGACGCACAGCGTCCGGGCGCACCGAGGGGTTCCTCGACGCACAGCGTCCGGGCGCACCGAGGGGTTCCTCGACGCACAGCGTCCGGGCGCACCGAGGGGTTCCTCGACGCACAGCGTCCGGGCGCACCGAGGGGTTCCTCGACGCACAGCGTCCGGGCGCACCGAGGGGTTCCTCGACGCACAGCGTCCGGGCGCACCGAGGGGTTCCTCGACGCACAGCGTCCGGGCGCACCGAGGGGTTCCTCGACGCACAGCGTCCGGGCGCACCGAGGGGTTCCTCGACGCACAGCGTCCGGGCGCACCGAGGGGTTCCTCGACGCACAGCGTCCGGGCGCACCGAGGGGTTCCTCGACGCACAGCGTCCGGGCGCACCGAGGGGTTCCTCGACGCACAGCGTCCGGGCGCACCGAGGGGTTCCTCGACGCACAGCGTCCGGGCGCACCGAGGGGTTCCTCGACGCACAGCGTCCGGGCGCACCGAGGGGTTCCTCGACGCACAGCGTCCGGGCGCACCGAGGGGTTCCTCGACGCACAGCGTCCGGGCGCACCGAGGGGTTCCTCGACGCACAGCGTCCGGGCGCACCGAGGGGTTCCTCGACGCACAGCGTCCGGGCGCACCGAGGGGTTCCTCGACGCACAGCGTCCGGGCGCACCGAGGGGTTCCTCGACGCACAGCGTCCGGGCGCACCGAGGGGTTCCTCGACGCACAGCGTCCGGGCGCACCGAGGGGTTCCTCGACGCACAGCGTCCGGGCGCACCGAGGGGTTCCTCGACGCACAGCGTCCGGGCGCACCGAGGGGTTCCTCGACGCACAGCGTCCGGGCGCACCGAGGGGTTCCTCGACGCACAGCGTCCGGGCGCACCGAGGGGTTCCTCGACGCACAGCGTCCGGGCGCACCGAGGGGTTCCTCGACGCACAGCGTCCGGGCGCACCGAGGGGTTCCTCGACGCACAGCGTCCGGGCGCACCGAGGGGTTCCTCGACGCACAGCGTCCGGGCGCACCGAGGGGTTCCTCGACGCACAGCGTCCGGGCGCACCGAGGGGTTCCTCGACGCACAGCGTCCGGGCGCACCGAGGGGTTCCTCGACGCACAGCGTCCGGGCGCACCGAGGGGTTCCTCGACGCACAGCGTCCGGGCGCACCGAGGGGTTCCTCGACGCACAGCGTCCGGGCGCACCGAGGGGTTCCTCGACGCACAGCGTCCGGGCGCACCGAGGGGTTCCTCGACGCACAGCGTCCGGGCGCACCGAGGGGTTCCTCGACGCACAGCGTCCGGGCGCACCGAGGGGTTCCTCGACGCACAGCGTCCGGGCGCACCGAGGGGTTCCTCGACGCACAGCGTCCGGGCGCACCGAGGGGTTCCTCGACGCACAGCGTCCGGGCGCACCGAGGGGTTCCTCGACGCACAGCGTCCGGGCGCACCGAGGGGTTCCTCGACGCACAGCGTCCGGGCGCACCGAGGGGTTCCTCGACGCACAGCGTCCGGGCGCACCGAGGGGTTCCTCGACGCACAGCGTCCGGGCGCACCGAGGGGTTCCTCGACGCACAGCGTCCGGGCGCACCGAGGGGTTCCTCGACGCACAGCGTCCGGGCGCACCGAGGGGTTCCTCGACGCACAGCGTCCGGGCGCACCGAGGGGTTCCTCGACGCACAGCGTCCGGGCGCACCGAGGGGTTCCTCGACGCACAGCGTCCGGGCGCACCGAGGGGTTCCTCGACGCACAGCGTCCGGGCGCACCGAGGGGTTCCTCGACGCACAGCGTCCGGGCGCACCGAGGGGTTCCTCGACGCACAGCGTCCGGGCGCACCGAGGGGTTCCTCGACGCACAGCGTCCGGGCGCACCGAGGGGTTCCTCGACGCACAGCGTCCGGGCGCACCGAGGGGTTCCTCCACGCACAGCGTCCGGGCGCACCGAGGGGTTCCTCCACGCACAGCGTCCGGGCGCACCGAGGGGTTCCTCCACGCACAGCGTCCGGGCGCACCGAGGGGTTCCTCCACGCACAGCGTCCGGGCGCACCGAGGGGTTCCACCACGCACAGCGTCCGGGCGCACCGAGGGGTTCCACCACGCACAGCGTCCGGGCGCACCAAGGTTCCACCACGCACAGCGTCCGGGCGCACCAAGGTTCCACTACGCACAGCGTCCGGGCGCACCCAGAGGTTGAGTTATACCCCAGTTTCCTTTTTGTTCATTGAGGAAAAACTGTTGAAGACCCAAGGTCTTCTTTTGTTTTACGGCAGTTGCAATTGTTGAGCCGGAGTTTTAAGCATTGGTTAAGTCTACCAGCATAAAATTGTGAGCCAATCTTGGATTGGGCACAGAGGGAATGTGAGCTGGAAGGTTGCGAGCAGCTAGGCTTACTTTAAGAGTCTGATAGAAGTAAGCCAAGAGTAAAGCTTGGTCTGAGAACACCAGTTCCATTACAGCAGGAAGCCGGGGGAGTGAGATTTGACAGAAGAAGTGAAAAATAGAAAACAAAGAATAGAGGGAGAAAGGAATAGAAGGATATGCTGTCAGGATTAGCTGAAATAGGGAGGGTGGAGGCTGATATGGAGCATTAACACCGGCATGGACCTGTTGCGCCGAATGGCCTGTTTCTGTGCTGTACATTCTATGTAATTCTGTGCAAAGAAGAAACGCAACAGAAAAAAAAATATCTTAATGCAGTGATGCCTTGAGGTGGGCAGATGACCCCTAAAACGTGGTGGTGAGGGAGAACTGTGCACGATCAATAAAATGCCAGGTGACCCAATTACTTACAGTACCCAGTACATTGTTACACGTCAGCACAAATTACTCCTGAGCAAATTTTACCATAAATAAAACTAGTCCAAAAGTATCTGCAAACAATATAAATATCCACCACATCTGACGCACACTAAAAAGCCTTTCGGCAACTTGGCAAGATGTGTATTTTTGTGTCACAGGGATATAATCCCAATTTTCCTACAACCAAAATAAAAAGGGCACTCAGGAAAATGTGTTCAGGGAGCGAGAAAAATCAAGCATAATCAAGCATAATTGTCCCAATGGAAGCTCGGGCAATCAAGTCAATGGCGCATTCCGTGCAACTTATCATTGCATCCTGTAAAAAACACAAAAGCTTTGCCGAACAACGTTTTGGGAAGATGAGCCTCTGGAACATTAGGTCAATTCTACTGAGTCAGAACCTGACTGAGCTTGCTATCCTGCGATATTCAGCCTCAATTTGCTGGAAAGGTGTTTGTTGAGGCACGCCATCATTTGGACTTCCCAGCACTCCATTCATATCGATCTATATTTGCGCTGTAATTTGTAGGAACACCGATCCATCTACAGCGTGGCAAGGTCAATGACGAATCAGGGATCTCGTGAACAGCATGGCCAATGGCTTACCTTACCCCGCAGACCAACCACATGGCACTGAAATAGCTGAGAACAAGTTGCATTTATATAGCGTGTTTAACGTAGTAAACGTTCCAAAGTGCTTCACAGGAGCGTTATCAAAATTTGACACCAAGCCACAGAGAGATATTAGAACAGGTGACCAAAAGCTTGGTTTTAAGGAGCGTCTTAAAGGAAGAGAGGGGTAGATATGCGGAGGGGTTTAGGGAGGGAATTCCAGAGCTTGGAGCCTACACAGCTGAAGGCAGGGTTGCCAATGGTGGGGCGATGAAAATCAGGAATGCGCAAGAGGAACGCGGAGTTCTGGGAGGGTCGTAAGGCTGGAGGAGGTTGCAGCGATAGGGAGGGGCGCGGCCATTGTAGTATTTGAACACAAGGATGAGAATTTTAAATTTGAGGCAATGCAGGTTAGTGAGCACAGATTTGATGGGTGAACAGGACTTGGTGCGAGTTAGGGTACGGGCAGCAGTTGCTGAACAGATGCCATAAGTTGGAGTGAGGCATGGCACTTGGTGAGAAGTAAGCTGCAACTTCTAAAATCAACGTAAATTAATGTTACGTTAGTTAGTTTTAAAAAAATGTAAAAGGCTGTTTAAAAAAAATCTTGTGTCTGCACATCCTCGTTGTGAGTGCTTCACTGAATGCTCCAGGTTTACGTGCAGAATCCTCAATTATTCATCGCAGACAATTAGCACATTTAGCGAGTGATAAAAAGGGACAGGTTCCTCCAGTGGAGCCTTCAGCGGCACGAGTCCCATTGATAGTCCCCTGCACCCTGCGGAAGCCAGCAATCTGGTGGAAATTGATGGATCTGTCTCTGATGCGCAGGGGACATGTCGCATTTAATGAAATCAGTTGCCTTGTGGAAGATAGCATCTCACCTGTCGAATGCAGGTCCTCACAGCTCCTGGGCTGATATTACAGAGGTCTCCAGTACCTGACTGGAAAGAACCGTGCTGTAGAAATTGAGGGCCATCATCACCTTCATTGCCATTGAAACTGCCCTGCGGGAGATGGACCGGCTTTAGGAATTCATGGAGAATCTCACATCGATGGCCAATTGCTTCCTTGATGAAGCGCAGTTTGCGCAAGCACAGCTCCTCCAACGGTGCCTCAAATTACATTCTTTCCCTGTACACCGTGTGAGGGGTAGTGGAGAGGTCGGTTCAGTCTCCAGCCATGGTGCCTCAAGCAGCTCCTTCTGCTGCTCCTCCAGGTTGTCCATAATAATCAAGAACTGGGGAAGACCCAGTGGATAGGCCATTACAATGCTTTCACCTTCCTAACATGTAGAAATAGGGGAAGCCCTAAACGTAACTGCCTTCAGATGCTAAAAGTGCTCTGGATGGCAAAGCTGTCAAGAATAAACTGCCAAAAATGAGATTTAGAAAAAAATCTCAACAATTTCCAGACTTCTGAGGTGAGATTCCAGATCTTTAAAAAGGTCCCATCGTTGGCTTCCCAAGATGAGTGTCATGTGTTGGCCCTAAATCATGTCATTACCAGGTCACCCACGCCATTATTTTTTAGTCTAATTAGCTGCGACATGAATAATGGTTTAAATCCAGAAAACTGGCAATTGCCATTGACTACAATGGAGGGCTGAGCTGCGCAAATGTGCCAGCAAACTATGGCGCAACATAACTCAAGGGGTAACTCACTTACTCCACTATTTCCTGGTGTCAGCCGCGGCTCAGTTGGTAGCACTCTCGCCTCTGAGTCAGAAGGTCATGGGTTCAAGTCCCACTCCAGAGACATTTGGACAAAATCTAGGCTGACACTCCAGTGCAGTACAGAGGGAGTGCTACATCGTTGCCGTCTTTCGGATCAGTCATTAAAACCGAGGCCCTGTCTACCCTCTCAGGTGGATGTAGAAGATCCCACGGTACTATTTTGAAGAAGAACAGGGGAGTTATCCCCGGAGTCCTCCCCGAAGTCCTGGCACTCAAACCTATTTATCCCTCAACTAACATCACTAAAAACAGATTATCTGGTCATTATCACATTGCTGTTTGTGCGAGCTTGCTGTGTGCAAATTGTCTGCTGCGTTTCCTAACATTACAACAGTGACTACACTTCAAAAAATACTTAATTGGTTGTAAAGCACTTTGGGACGTCCTGAGATTGTGAAAAGCGCTATATAAATGCAAGTCCTTCTTTCTTGGAACTGTTACGTATTAACAATGCTGCACACCGTTAATACGTCATTAGTATGGTGCAACTTTGCAGCAAATTCAGGCCCATTTATGTTGTCTAAAAAGGAGACATCACACTGTACTATGGCTTTTTTCATAAAATACAAACTCAACCCCACAAATTCCTTTTTGGTTATCCATCTGTAATGAGAAGTGTTTCCCCAAGAAGGCACTTTTATACACAGTGAAACCTGTAAATTAGGGATACCTACAGGACTTGTATCGGGTGTCCTTTATTTGCAGGTGTCCTTATTTTCAAAATGGCCGTTGTATGGACAGTAAATTGGATAAGCAAAATATCCTGGGATTGGCTGTATCTCCTGCAGTGTTCCTTTTTTGCGCCCTCACTGATCGTGCCTAATTCTGGAGCCGTGCCAGCAGGATGTGATTTCAGTTCATTTTCTGTTTGTTGGGTTTCCTAGTTCATTGCCATCTCGGGGTCCTTTTCCATTGAGGAAGGGATCTCCTGATGCTGGGATCTGCTACGTTGGCAGCCTGCACAGATCGAGGTGGCTGCTGAAGGGCCGGAGTGCCTGGGAGATCCCAGCCAAATTGGGGGAGGATTAATGTCCTGCAGACCCCTGTCCAAGACCCTCTCCCTCCATGTGCTGCAGCTGCTAATGCTTGAATCGCTGGGGGTGGACAGTGGGGATAGGTAGGGGGCTGTTAGTTCATCAGTACCTGACGTACTGGTGGAGTGAGAGGTGATGTTGCCCTGTGCAGTTCCTTGCTTTTGAGGAATTGGGAGTTCTTCACCCAGCATCCACAGCGGCAGAGAAATTGCTATCTCTGGGATAGAGCTGTGCAAGAATTCAATTAGAGACAGTGCAGTTTCTCTGCCACTATGGATTCTGGGTGGAGAGATATCCATTCCACAAAAGCTGTTTCTTTCACCTGCTGCCACCTCATGCTTACCTGCGTCCCCCATGTTTTGAGGTGTAAACAGACTTGATGCATTGAAGTCTGTCCATAGTTCATAATTTGAGAGTGTCCGTAGTTTCAAGGTGCAGCTTGTACTTATTACAGTGCAAGTTATTTGGGACTGTCAATGGGTGTCCATTTTTTGGGGATGTCCGTTTGTACAGGTTGCACTGTACGTAAAAACTTATAGAGCAATAAAAGGCATAATCTCACAGCCCAAGAAGTTGAGCTCTGCCAATCGTTTACCAGCTCAGTTACACATTGCCAGGGTAGAACTTCTTCCCCTGTGTATGGCATTTTCATTAAACAGCTCCAGACCTCACTACAGCCTTGGTCCAAACATGGACAAAAGAGCTGAATTCCAGAGGTGAGGTGAGAGTGACTGCCCTTGACATCAAGGCAGCATTTGACTGAATGTAGCATCAAGGAGCACTCATAAAATTGAAGTCAATGGGAATCAGGGGAAAATGCTCCATTGTCTGGAGTTATACCTAGCACAAAGGAAGATGGTAATGGTTGTTGGAGGCCAATCATCTCAGTCCCAGGACATCGCTGCAGGAGTTCCTCAGGGCAGTGTCCTAGGCACAACCATCTTCAGCTGCTTCATCAATGACCTTCCCTCCATCATAAGGTCAGAAATGTGGATGTTCGCTGATGATTGCACAGTGTTCAGTTCCATTCACAACCCCTCAGATAATAAAGCAGTTCGTACCATCATGCACGAATCCAGGCTTGGGCTGATAAGCGGCAAGTAACATTCGTGCCACACAAGTGGCAGGCAATGACCATCTCCAACAAGAGAGAGTCTAACCACCTCCCCTTGACATTCAATGGCATTACCATCGCCAAATCGCCCACCAACGTCCTGGGGGTCACCATTGACCAGAAACTTAACTGGACCAGCCACATAAATACTGTGGCTACTACAGCAGGTCAAAGGCTGGGTATTCTGCACCAAGTGACTCACCAAAGCCTTTCCACCATCTACAAGGCATAAGTCAGGAGTGTGATGGAATACCCTCCACTTACCTGGATCAGTGCAGCTCCAACAACACTTGAAGCTCGGCACCGTACCAGGACAAAGCAGCCTGCTTGATTGGCACCCCATTCACCACCTTAAACATTCACTCCCTCCAACCACCAGCGCACCGTGGCTGCAGCGTGTGCCATCTACAAGATGCACTGCAGCAACTCGCCAAGGCTTCTTCGACAGCACCTCCCAAACTCGCGACCTCTACCACCTAGAAAGACAAGGGCATCAGCCGCATGGGAGCACCACCACCTGCACATTCCCCTCCAAGGTCACACACCATCCTGACTTGGAAATATATCTCTGTTCCTTCATTGTCGCTGGGTCAAAATCCTGGAACTCCCTACCTAACAGCACTGTGGGAGGACCTTCACCACATGGACTGCAAAGGTTCAAGGCGGGAGCTCACCACCACCTTTTCAAGAGCAACAAATGCTGGCCTTGCCAGCGACACCCACATCCCATTGATGAATTTTTTTTTAAAATGTCCTCCAGCATCCACCTGTTTAGTCATTATTTATCTATTTTAACTTTAATAGTTCTACTTCATGATAAATAATCACCTGTCAATGGCTCCAAAGCAGGGGCTGGGGAAGGAGTCAGAGGAGATGGAAAGGGATTACCTTCAGAACTCAAATCACTTTTCGAGTAGGAAAATTTGTGTTTTAAACCCAGCCAGTTATTCATGCAGCTAGAAAAGTCACAACCATAGACAAACCCCAAGGTTCTCCCATCCCCAAAAAGTAGAACTGGCAGAAAAAACTGTGGAAAAGCAGCTCAAAAAAGATGATACGTTATAATGCTGCTGCTCATAAATTAGATGCGACAGCTCAACTTGCAGTTGTGAAACACGTGCTGGAATCTGCAGACTAGGTTTTATAAATACAGCTGAGTGAAAAACAAAATTATAAATGCCCAAGAGAAGATAAACTAAAAGTGCAAAACTTTTGATTCGAAGGGCTGGGTGGCCCAGTTGGTTATTGCATGCCTTATGGTCTCGACCAGCCTGATGGAACAAAGGTTTCTTTAAATTAAAAAAAGTGAAGTGAGTTTGGGCAATTTGGGAAAGTGCAGCAAGGTTTACTCATCTAACATTTAAAACACATTATTGATGCAGAGTAGAGGGATTGTAACTATCCACCTGGGCTATGCTCGACCCCACCTGGTGCAGACAGTGGCTGATACCACTGGAAGAGCGTTCCACCTCCAACTTCAGCACAAAACTCATCAAAAAAAAGTTTGGTTTAAAAAAATGCTTGTTGGCCATTCTTGAAAAGTCCTCTTTCGATTCCAAATAAAAAAGTTTTGAAAAAGCAGAGCACGCAAAGTAGAACAGACTATTCGAAAACTGAAATGAGGATGTTGAAAACATAATGCAGTAAAAACTGCTCTCGTCTCTGCACAAAAGAAAAACTTCCCTGATTCTGGGTCAGAAACATCTGACGTTGTGATGTCAAACACTAATTCTAAGGGTGATATATTTTTCCCTCTCAACTCGAAATACCATCTTAAGTCCTCAAAACCAGTTACTTTGTGACCTAATGAGAATATAATTGCTTAACTATCAGGGATTCAAGCTATTTTTTTCCCCCAGTGATCCCTGCAGTGGGAACCTTAATGCAGTCCTCAAACCACCCTGAATGCTTACCTTTTTGTTACCTCCCCATTAGAAACAATTTTTCCTACAGCACTGTTTCAAACATTTTTCCTAGTGAATCACTGGTCAAGACAATAACTAGCTGAGTCAGAGAAACCAGCTTATATCTGGTGAGGACCAAATCAAGGTCTGTTAGTTTGTTCCCTGTAACTAAATAGCCAGCTAACAATCATCATCAAGGCTCACAAAAAAGATACTAGGTTTTATAAATACAGCTGAGTGAAAAACAAAATTATAAATGCCCAAGAGAAGATAAACTAAAAGTGCAAAACTTTTGATTCGAAGGGCTGGGTGGCCCAGTTGGTCCCTCTACTCTGCATCAATAATGTGTTTTAAATGTTAGATGAGTAAACCTTGCTGCACTTTCCCAAATTGCCCAAACTCACTTCACTTTTTAATTTAAAGAAACCTTTGTTCCATCAGGCTGGTCGAGACCATAAGGCATGCAATATTTATCCCTCAATCAATATCACTAAAACAGATTATCTAGTCATTACCACATTGCTGCTGTGTGCAAATTGGCTGTCGCGCTTCCTGCATTTCTAAAGTATTTTGTTGGCTGGAAAGCGCTTTGGAACACCCTGAGGTCGTGAAAGGTGCTTTATAAATGCAAGTCTTTCTTTTCTTTTTCCACTGAAATATACCAGAACACCCTCAAGGGAGGAGAAGGGGAGAGAATTGAGAGAATCTCTGTACTGACAAGAGAATTTTTTTGAATTGATTATTGATAGCTTATCTGCAGTGCACCATTTCTGAACCTGAAGTTTACACAGCACTGAACTATGGCTGTTAGACCCAACAGTTTCTGACTATTGAAACTTTAGTGCTGGTGAGAGGGCAGCAGAAATAATCACAATTTCTAATTTAAAATTGCACCATCAAAATGCCTCCTGTAGAAATGTATATTTTCTTGCAGTTTCTCTCTTCCATTTTGTCTTCTGTATACCTGTCTCTGACTATCCTATTTGTCCATGCCCCGGGTGTCACTCACCCAACTGCCCATCATTCCTTTTCATGAAGCAGCCTCCAGCTCATTCTCTTTCCCTCCCCCCCACACCTCAGTCTTCATATTCCACTCCTCCTTTCCATGGTCCCCATTAGCCGAACTGTTGCTTCAGCCATGTATCCTATTTTTGTACACACCCAGCCTACTTACACTTAAAACAAATTTACCCTCACAGGAAACAAATATTACAGTATTAAATTTCTAAGTGTCGCACCATTAACACCTAAAGTGTGGCTCAACCAAGATACCAACTGGGCACTGATTTATGTAAACACTGGCTAATCACCTGGGATCTGGAGTACAGTTGTGATATTTAGCTGCTGTGATATTTAGCTGCTAAGATGGAGCTGTGTTTAGCCTGACATATCCCTTTAAGGTGCATTACTGCTCCTGAGGAAGTGGTATCACCTGAGGTCAATTAAAGGGTAATTGTGAAGGGAAGTTTCTGTAGATTGAAGCTGTTTGTAAATCCCCAGCTCCTACCACTGGGGAAAGGTCAGAAAAACTAGCAGAAAATGACTGGCTTTCTTTTTTGTTGACACTTTGAAATGTGACATGACACAACAATGTGTGTATATGTGGATTTCCCATGGCACTGCTCTTGCTAAGTCAGACAATACGCTCTGATAATAACAGCAGTGTCATACCATACTAAGGTGCGATGATGTGGAGATGCCGGTGATGGACTGGGGTTGACAATTGTAAACAATTTTACAACACCAAGTTATAGTCCAGCAATTTTATTTTAAATTCACAAGCTTTCGGAGGCTTCCTCCTTCGTCAGGTGAACGATGTGAAAATATATGTGAAAATACTAAGGTGCAGCTGTGCTTAACTTTTGCCTGTTCCTTTAAGATCACAAGGCCTCTGCCATAAACATCCTCAGGTCAGTTACAGTTAATTGCTGTGGATAGGAGAAGTTGGAAAATTGCTAGGTGCTTGTAAATTTCTAGCTCAAGGTCAAACTGCAAAGTTCCCTCACTAAAATATTAAATTAATTAATTAATCTGTAATTAACCCTCAAATTAATGACTGCCTTTCTTTTATACTTTTGTCATGTTGCAGTGTAACTGGGACTCAAAACCTTTAATTAGAAGATTTTCTCTGTTGCTCATAATAATTTGGCCACTCTGCTGCTTTACAAGGACAGGAGTGTTATGGACAACGTTTTATTCTGCTACGGTGAAGGTGTTGTCCTTTAAGGCCACGAAGTCTACATGCAGTTAAGCAAACATGGGGTGTGGTCAGCATGAGTTTAACTGCTCCTTTTCAAGAAAAGTTTGCAGGTTGGAAGGTTACAAATTTCAGACTTCAGATTGGAACCCAGGGCTCTGCAGAAATGCCTTTCATCTCTCCTTTCTTTCCCCCATTGTGATTGCCAAGGTAAATCACAGGCTACAGATACTGACTTCTGTGTCAATAAGGCACTTAACTATTATGGAGAAACTTCTTAAAGGACTGGCTTTGCTCCTCTTTGAAGTCTGACCAATTTGCAGAAAGGTGTGACAGACAAAATGCACGTTAGAGGTACTGTTTCAAATATGCTGGTCACATAAATCAGAGGATGGGCAATTTTTATAAAGACAGGAACATTATAGCCTGTAACACACAATGTATTATTCTGCTGCTAAATAGGAAGCGTCCTTCTATGGCTGAAATCTAATTGACAAGAAAGCACTATCTGGGCCCATTCAAAAGTTAATTGTTATTCAGACTGGAGATCACAAACCTGGCTTTGTTCGTGAGAAGCTCAATTTGGGACCTGTAGACATTGCAGCCCCAGAGCTTCTGCTCCTGGGAAGTTTTTCTGTATGCTGCAAATGGCTTTTTTTTAGTGCAACATAGAAATTTTCATCAGATAGCATGAGACATCTGAGGTGTGACAGATCGGAAGTGCACATATACATAGCAATATATGTATAGATACTGCTCATGTTAAGTTGAATGAACTTTTTATAACAGGAGTGTTATACCATGTGATACAGTGTATTATTCTGCTCAGATGAAACTATGTTCCAATATAGAATCATAGAATGGTTACAGCACAGAGGGAAGCCATTCGACCCATCGAACCCGAGGTGGGTCTCTGCAAGAGCAATCCAGCTGGTCCCACTTCCCCGGCCCTATCCCCATAGGCCTGCAAATTTTTTCCCTTCAAGTACTTGTCCAATTCTCTTTTGAAAGCCACGATTGAGTCTGCCTCCACCACCCCCTCAGGCACTGCATTCCAGATCATAACTACTCATTGTGTAAAAGAGTTTTTCCTCATGTGGCCCTTGGTTCTTTTGCCAATCACCTCAAATCTACGTCCTCTGGTTCTTGACCCCTCCCCCAATGAGAACTGTTTCTCTCTATCTACTCTGTCTAGACCCTTCATGATTTTGAATACCTCTATCAAATCTCCTCCCAACCTTCTCTGCTCTAAGGAAAACAACCCCAGCTTCTCCAGTCTATCCACGCAAGATAACAAAATGTAATTGCCGTTAAACACTAAGTGACATCACAGTTTAATTGCAATCCCTACTGCAGGTCAGACCCTTGATTTACTTTCTCAAGTATGATCGGTAAGGCACTAGACATTCTGGATTCTGTCAATTAGGTAGTTTCAATTAACCTTCCAAATTATTCCCTTCATTTCATCATACTTTTCTTTTTTTAGAAGCGTGATACAGAAATTTACAGTGTGACTTTTGAATTGATGGATAAGTAGTGCCCACTAGATATACTATATTACAATATAGAGAGAAAATCTCACCAGTGAACCAACTCACTTTGCCATTACATAGCTAACATCACTTAGATTTTGTGTATCCTCTATACCTCGCATTGCAGCTGTCCCTTTATCACTGCACCATTCAGTAACAAATGCAGAGCCAGAAGATTCCACCCTATGGGTGAAAGTGTCAACGTCAAGTGTCATCATTCTACCCAACATGGGAAATGGTACAATTTAGAGCAACTTGAATATGTAACTATTGATGCATTTTGTTGAAGGCATATTTTTGAAGTGAAATAAGGGAAAGCATCAGCAATTGTGCATCACTGTTTCCATTCTGCCTGCAGACTAGAGTCTCATTTATTTGTTGGGTACAATTCTATGAACCATTTACTTCAGCTCAAGTAATTCTTGAAATGCCAAGTATGACAAAAAATACCTGCAACTAATGTTGAAACCCAAGAAGACAAGTTAAAGATTGGTCATTTTCAGAATGATCTATACATCTCTCTCCAGGAAGATACTAATGAAGTGTGATTAAAATTTCATCAAATGTTTAACAAACTAGTTTATGACAACTAAGAATCAGGGGATAAGTGAATACAACAGCTATCTACTTTCAGTTCAAAAGCAACATAGCTACATTTGGCTCCGATCTAAAATAGGATTGAAAAAATTACAGTGGACACTTACTCCTGCAATAGTTTGTAAATCTATATCATTCCCAAGCTAGGAACTTTGAAACCCAAGGTTGTCACAGCTTCCTCATGGTACAATTTCCTGTATGTCAAAGATCACAGGAGAGGGAGGAGAAATGAAAGAATAGCACACTCATTCACCTCACTCGATACCATGAAAGCATACCTGAACCCAACATGGATCAATGACAGCTGCCACGGAAAAATGTCACAACTAGATTCTAACAGGAATAAACATGGCAATAAAAAAAAGACTGAAGGCAGGGCCAGAATATGGCAAAACAAAAATGGATAGTTAATTTTAAGTGGAACCCACTGAAACTGATTAATCAGTTTGCCCCATCCTTTTATTCCACTATCAACATTAACCAGGACTACAGGTGCTTAGGCTGAAGTGTCAAAATAGTACATGTAAACTGGAACGGTATTTTTTTCAAAGTTGAAAGATTTATACCGTACTACACACTTGAAGTACTATTCCACGTATTTGTAGGTGCACCGTGTCATTTAAGACGACTTTAAAAGGAAAGCAGAAGGGATTTAGAGACTAAAGCACCCAGTTAACAATAGTAATATAAAGGTTAGCGGTTCAGCATGTTCAGCCGCTTCCAATACTTCAGGATCGTACTGCTTTTATTTTGGCCCTGAAGTTGACTGACAGAGAAGAGTTATAAATATCATGCGTTTCTGTCACTCCTGAGGCCTACCCCGTCTAGAACAAGCCTTCATCAACACATACATAAAAGTCCATTACCCTTCCCTTTAAAAACACTCAATGTATACAAATAGCAAAGCATTTTTTCTTCAGCAATAGCAAACAAAACCGACCGTACCGTCTACAAAAACGGATAACTAGTGACGACAGCTCACCTTCCAAGAGTAGGCTTCTCCTTCCCGCCATTTTTTTTTCAGTCCTTTGTAGCCTTCGGCAGAGCGGTGCCTGCAGAGCGCTGAATGCAGAAGAGCGGCTCGGCCATGTCAGTGCGCGCGTGCCGGGGGCCCCATACCAACCACCCCCGGACCAGGGTTCTAGAACCGCAGCTTCGAACGTTACGCGTATAGCCTCATTCCAACGCCGACTCGAGCCCCGACCCCGGCAGCCGCGCGCAACTCCACTCCCAGGCTCCCGGCGGCCTCCTCCGACCAAAAAGGGGGATATGCAACTATATATATGTGCACAAGCAATAGGGGAAAAAAAGCAAAAAAAATGTAGTGCTGTTGATTTTTCTCTCAACTTTTTGTTTCAAAAATGGCGTGCGATAATTATTAAGAGTCTGATTTACTTAAAAAGCGACTCTGTCCGTTGCAACGAGTCCCCACCGATTCTCAGTGGTTTGTATACCCCCAGTGGTTAGTCGATGTAAAATGATTCACCCTTTAACTCTTGTAAGTAAACACAAAAACGTTCACTAGCTAAGCTGCATTAATACGGGTGAGAGGGGGTTTGCTCGCTTTGCATCACGCCTATTTCAGGTGAGCATCAATCCTGAACGGGGAGAACAGAAGCGAAGACAGTAAGAAAACTTCGGCCATTGCCGTCACTTCCGGTCACAGTTAATATGTCCATTTTTATTCTCACCACGCAGGTAATTTCTGCTCCATAGATCAGATGTCCTAAATTCGCCCTCGTTGAACAGAGTTTTATCCTCATTTCTCAGCAATCCCCTGTAATTTAATATACTTAACAGATGCAAGCATTGAAAATATTAAAATAACTTGAGATTATTTGATACGATAACAGGTGTCTGGCGAAATGGCTCCCTGGTAGGATATTTTTTTCTAGTACCTTGTTCCTTTTTTTTCAAAACTTTAAACACGTGCATGGAATTTTTTTACACAATGTACAGGAAAATTATGTTTTTCCTCGCAGTACAGATCTTGCGTCTTCCCCCATCTTAAGTTTACAGCAGGAGCCACATACCCCTGCTGGAAAAAAGAATGTATATGAAACTGAGCCAAACTTCTCAAAAATATATCACTTTAAAAGTAGTATTGCTAAAGCATTTTGGACACTAACTTGATTTCCTGTCTAAAAAATATTTGTTTCTAAACTGTACATAATAAATGAAGGTGGAAAATCCTATCGTGCCTCACCCTCCCTATCTCTGTAACCTCCTACACCCCCCTCCCAACTCTGGCCTCTTGCGCATCTCCCCTCCCTTTGTCCTACTAATGGTTGCAGTGTCTTCAGCTGCCTAGGCCCCACACTCTGGAATTCTCTCCACCTCCTTCAAGACCCTTCTCAAGCCCACCTTTTTATTCACTCTTGATCACCCCTCTTGATATTCTTTGGCTTAGTGTCCAATTTTTTTCTATTATGCCTCTGTGAAGTACCTTGGGACATTTTTCTACGTTAAAGGTGCTATATAAATGCAAGGTGTTATTGTTGAATACTGCTGGCTGGCTGGTTTTAGTGTCTGGTAATTTCCCCAAGCCATGTTGCTTGCCATTCACTTAGCTGTGCTGTGTAACTGAGTTTGTGGAGAATTCACTGAAACTTCTCCTGCAACAGAGTGAAACTTCCTGGGCTTCATTAATTTTTGACCCAATACCATTGATTATACACGATTACATGTGCAGCACTTACAATGATAAAAGTAACACTATGCAAACTAAAAATATGTTATGATCCCTCTCTGAAAGCAGCTCTGTTTCCCCTGTAAAATACTTGTGTAAAATCTGCCCTATATTGTGCAAACAATGATGGTGAAACCCCATACAGCTGAATCTCTCCAAACAAAACTCTCAATTAACTGAGTGGAAAATGGTTTCCCACCTTTTCTATAAAGAGCTCAGTCACCAAATTCAGTTTTATTATTAGAGACCCTGAAAGTCATCTTTTCTTCCTCACAGGCTCAAAACAGATCGGTGGTTGGAACAAATTATATTCTAGTCTAATAAGATAGTACTCGAATCGTGATGTTGCTGAAATTGGAGGTGCCGATTAACAAGAATGGAATACATACAGGGGTATCAATGTAGATTGTTAAAGTAGCTCTTTACATATTAATGGCTATCCACAGACTGTTTATTGAAACAAAAAAAATTAATTGTAATGTTTTTATGTATTTTCTGTTTATTATTTTTGTCTAATAAGTTATGGCTTTGATAACTGTCCTTGTTTTTGATGACTGTAGTTTGTTTTTGATGATTTTTTTATCTTTGAATTGTAATGCTATTATGTGCTGGTATTTTATGTTTGTAGCAATAAAAGCAAAAGGTTCAGTCACCTATTACACTTTGGGTGTGCTGATACCTGCCACGTCCCCAATGTGGGATACTCAGTTGCCTAATTTGCAATGGTGGGACTGTCTTCATGCTATTCCCTGGTTTCTCAACAAAAAAACCAGAACAAAGCTGTGTAGAAAGACTACAAACTACTGACCATCCGCTGTGTTGATCAAAGCAAAGTAGCCCTTACTTATTTAGGCATGATAGTACGTATTTCATTCTGAAGTTTCTCATTTTCTAAAGAGGCAGCAGGTGCTTGGTGCATGAGAACAAGCTTTCTCTGCAAAACTTCAACAAAATGGTAAAAAAATTAACTTCTAAACTGGGACCAGAAGAGTTCATTTCCATTAATAAGTTTTATCAATTTTTAATCTTGATTTCAGCAGCTGGTAAACTGCAGTGGTGGAGGGGGGTGGGGGAAATGCACGCTGTTTTAAAATCAATTTAATTCTACACTGGAAACAAATGAAATGCTCGAATTTAATGTTTCATTTTGTATTCTACAGCAGTACCTGATCTTACTGAGCTATAAGGGCTGATTTTATGAGGCTCCATCAAAGGTGTATCGCCTCACTGATAATGGGTGCAAGGCGGAGAATTAGGCCTGGGCTTCATGCAGCAAATTTTCAGCATGCCCAATTTTGCGAGCCATGATTTTGGGGGGGGGGGGGGGGGGGAAGAAAGAAGGCAAAGCTACCAGCATTTGCATTGTTATTTAAATCAGGCCCCACATCGAATGTCTCGATTTCAGGCAGGGTACCTTGCCCAATATGACCAAGGTTGTTATTGTTTCGGTTAATGTTGAAGTGTAATTTTTTTTCTTTTTGGCAATGAGCATTTATCTACTTCTGCATTGAACATAGAATCATACAGCACAGAAGAAGGTCATTCAGCCCTTCATGCCTGTGCCGGCTCTTTGAAAGAGCTATCCAATTAGTCCCACTGCCCTGCTCTTTCCCCATAGCCCTGCAAATTTTTCTTTTTCAAGTTTATAGAAAGAAATGAAAGAAAAAAAGACTTGCATTTACATTGCACCTTTCACAACCTCGAGATGTCCAAACTGCTTTACAGCCAATGATGTACTTTTGAAGTGTAGTCAATGTTGTAACTTAAGAATATAGGAACAGGAGTAGGCCATTCAGCCCCTCGTGCCTACTCCGCCATTTGATAAGATCATGGCTGATCTGTGATCTAGCTCCATATACCTGCCTTTGGCCCATATCCCTTAATACCTTTGGTTGCCAAAAAGCTATCTATCTCACATTTAAATTTAGCAATTGAGCTAGTATCAATTGCCGTTTGCGGAAGAGAGTTCCAAACTTCTACCACCCTTTGTGTGCAGAAATGTTTTCTAATCTCGCTCCTGAAAGGTCTGGCTCTAATTTTTAGACTGTGCCCCCCTGCTCCTAGAATCCCCAATCAGCGGAAATAGTTTCTCTCTATCCACCCTATCCGTTCCCCTTAATATCTTATAAACTTCGATCAGATCACCCCTTAACCTTCGAAACTCTAGAGAATACAACCCCAATTTGTGTAATTTCTCCTCGTAACTTAACCCTTGAAGTCCGGGTATCATCCAGTAAACCTACACTGCACTCCCTCCAAGGCCAATATGTCCTTCCGAAGGTGCGGTGCCCAAAACTGCTCACAGTACTCCAGGTGTGGCCTAACCAGGGTTTTGTATAGCTGCAGCATAACTTCTGCCCCCTTGTACTCTAGTCCTCTAGATACAAAGGCCAGCATTCCATTAGCCTTCTTGATTATTTTCTGCACCTGTACATGACACTTCAATGATCTATGTACCTGAACCCCTAAGTCCCTTTGGACATCCACATTTTTTATCTTTTTACCATTTAGAAAGTACCCTGTTCTATCCTTTTTTGATCCAAAGTGGATGACCTCACATTTGTCTACATTGAATTCCATTCACCTAATCTATCAATATCGCTTTGTAATTTTATGTTTTCATCTACACTGCTTACAATGCCACCAATCTTTGTGTCATCGGCAAACTTAGATATGAGACTTACTATGCCTTCATCTAAGTAGTTAATAAATATTGTGAATAATTGAGGTCCCAAGAAAGATCTCTGCAGGACTCCACTAGTCACATCCTGCCAATGTGAATACTTACCCATTATCCCTATTCTCTGTCGCCTTTCGCGCAGCCAATTTCCTAACCAAGTCCATACTTTTCCCTCGATTCCATGGGCTTCTAACTTAGCTAACAGTCTCTTATGTGGGACATTATCAAATGCCTTCTGGAAGTCCATATAAATAACATCCATTGACATTCCCCTGTCCACGACTTGAGTCACCTCTTCAAAAAATTCAATCAGGTTTGTCAGGCACGACCTACCTTTCACAAATCCATGCTGGCTGTCCCTGATTAACTGAAAATTCCCGAGGTGTTCAGTCACCCTATCCTTAATTATAGACTCCAGCAATTTCCCCACAACAGATGTCGGGCTAACTGGTCTATAATTCCCCGGTTTTCCTCTCCTTTTTTAAAAAGCGGAGTGACACGTGCAATTTTCCAATCTAGAGGGACAATTCCTGAATCTAGAGAACTTTGAAAGATTATACCTAGGGCATCTGCAATGTGCTCACCTACTTCCTTTAAAACCCTGGGATGGAAACCATCTGGTCCTGGGAATTTGTCACTCTTTAGTGTTATTATTTTCTTCATTACTATATATCTAGTTCGCTTTTGAAAGTTACCAATGAACCTGCTTCCACCAGCTTTTCAGGCAGTGCATCCATTTCATAACAACTCGCTGCCTAAAAAAAATCTCTCCTCATCTCCCCTCTGGTTCTTTTGCCAATTTTCTTAAATCTGTGTCCTCTAGTTAACAACCCTCCCACAAGTGGAAACAGTTTCTCCTTATTTACTCTATCAAAACCCTGCATAAAACCTCTATTGAATCTCCCCTTAACCTTCCCTGCTATAAGGAGAACAATCCCAGTTTCTCTAGCCTGTCCACATCTTCCATACTTTTTGTCTCATATTTCTGCCTTTTTGTTAAAGCCTTCAGTTTGCTGGGCAAGACTTTTCTGAAGCATTAGCAATTGACCCTGCATTACAAATTGTAGCTGATGAAATTGGGAGGAGAGAAATCCTTTTGGCTATACCCATGGTGCTGCACAAATTGGAAGAGATGGAGGATGAATTCCTAAGGCTTCACAATCTTTAGGTTCAACAACACCTCAGGTCCTGTCAATACCTAAGGACCTATGTTTATAGAACATCCCACCCTTAACCGGGCATGTTAGAGGCGGCCTGTCTTCAGTGGATTTACATGTAATGTACAGCACAAAAACAGGCCATTCAGCCCAACTGGTCCATGCCAGTGTTTATGCTCCAAATGAGCCTCCTCTCATTCCACTTCATCTAACTTTCTATAACCTTCTATTCCTTACTCCTTCATATGTTTATCCAGCTTCCCCTTAAATGCATCTATGCTATTCACCTCAACTATTCCATGTGGTAGCGAGTTCCACATTCTTACCACTCTCTGGGTAAAGAAATTTCTCCTGAATTCCTTATTGGATTTATTAGTGACTAGCTTATATTTATGGCCCTCCACAAGTGGAAATCCTTTTCTACTTCTACTCTATCAAACCCTTTCAGAATCTTAAAGACCTGTATCAGATCACCCCTCAGCCTTCTCTTTTCTAGAGAAAAGAGCCCCAGCCTGATCAATCTTTCCTGCTCGGTATAACCTCAGTTCTGGTATCATCCTTGTCAATCTTTTTTGCACCTTCTCCAGTGACTCTATATCCTTTTAATAATATGGAGACTATAACTGTGCACAGTACTCCAAGTGTGGTATAACCAAGGTTCTATACAAGTTTAACATAACTTGTCTGCTTTTCAATTCTGTCCCTTTATAAATGGACCCCAGTGCTTTATTTGTTTTTTAAATGGCTATATTGACCTGCGTCGCTAATTTTAGTGATTTGTGTATCCGTACCCCTAGATCCCTTTGCTTCTCTACCCCATTTAGACTCTTATTTTGCAAGAAGGATGTGGCCTCCTTATTCTTCCTACCAAAATGCACCATCTTGCATTTATCTGTATTGAAATTAATTTGCTATTATGCAAGTTTATTAATGTTGTCTTGTATTTTGTTACAGTCTTCCTCAGTATTAACTACACCCCCCAATTTGGTTTCATCTGCAAATTTTGAAATTGTACTTCCGATTCCCGTGTCCAAATTGTTTATGTGAGTGGTGAACAATGGTGGTCCTAGCACCAATCCTTGTGGAACACCACTTGCCACCTTTTACCAGTCTGAATAACTACCCTTAACCACATAATAGATGGACAATAAGGGTAAAGAGATGCTCAACAATATAGCCTGTAGAGATTTATTTATTGTATCTGTGGTATCTACTTATTTATTTATCATGCAGCAGATGCTGATAATATTGGAGGCTTTGGCTGGACTGCAGTGCAGCACCCTGCCTGACCGATCCCAACAATGAGATCGTTGTTTGCACATCCTAAGGGTGGTGGCATGCTTGATCGTATGTGCACTCAGCTGCTGTGTGAGGTTTCTAATTGGTGTCATGAGCCTTGGCTGCGCATTGTAACTCTGGTCTCCAACAACCCTCCAACATTCTCTAGTGCTCCCTAGTTAATGTCCCAGATCACATTTCTGCGGTCAGAAAGCATTTATGGGGTTGTATTCCTTCCTGTTGTCCATTTGCAATCTTGGCATTCTATTTGACCCTGAGATGAGCTTCCGACCACATATGCGTTCCATCACCAAGACCACTTAATTCCACCTCCGTAATATCGCCAGTCTCCACCCTGCCTAAGCTTATCTGTTGCTGAAAACCTCATCCATGCCTTTTGTCACCTCTAGACTTGACTATTCCAATGCTCTCCTGGCCATCTTCTAATCACCCAGCCTCCATAAACTTGAGCTCATCCAAAACTCTGCTGCCAGTATCCTAACTCGCACCAAGTCCCGTTCACCCATCACCCCTGTGCTTGCTGACCTACTTTAGCTCCCGGTCCTGGAATGCTTCGATTTTAAAATTCTCATCCTTGTTTTCAAATCCCTCCATGGCCTCGCCCCTCCCTAGCTCTGTAACCTCTTCCCCTACAACCCTCCGAGATCTCTGCACTTCTCCAATTCTTGCCTCTTACACATCCCCGATTTTAATCGCTCCACCATTGGCAACCGTGCCTTCAGCTGCCTAGGCTCTAAGCTATGGAATTCCCTCCCTAAACCTCTCCGCCTCTCTACCTCTCTCTCCTGCTTTAAGACGCTCCTTTAAAAGCTACCTCTTTGACCAAGCTTCTGGTCCCCTGTCCTAATATCTCCTTATGTGGCTTGGTGTCAAATTTTGTTTGAAAGTCGCTCTTGTGAAGCACCTTGGGACGTTTCACTACGTTAAAGGCACCTTTTAAATGCCAGTTATTATTGTTATTGTTGTTTTCATTTGGTTGATGTGTGGAGCTTTGATGGCAACAATGAGTTCCATCCATAATGTTTCAGATCCTTGGGAAGCCTGCTAGATGTTAAATCTATGCCCTCTCCAGTCGTTGTCTCCTTTCCACTAGGACAGTGATAAATGTGTTTCCCTGTCAAATGTGGTGTCAGTCTCTTGTTTTCTACAGGTATAAACTGTCAGATAGCCCCTGTGGTGGCTTGGAAGCATAATGCTGTAATTTAGTTTGGCTCAGTTCATAGCATGCTTGTCTCTGAATTAGGAGGTTACAGTTCAAGTCCTACTTTAGGATTTCAACGCAAAATCTAGGCAGTGCTGAGGGAGTGCTGCACTTTTGGGGGTGCCATCTTTGGGGAGGCCCCGTCTGCCCTTAGGTGGATGTAAAAGATCCCATGACACTATTCGAAGAAGTGCAGGGAGTTCACCCTGGTGTCCTGGTCAATATTTATCCCTCAACCAACATCATGAAAACAAATTATCTAGTCATTATCTCATTATTGTTTGTGGGACCTTGCTGTACGCAGATTTGCTGCTACGTTTCGTACATCACAACAGTGACTACACTTCAAAAGTACTTAATTGGTTATAAAGTGCTTTGGGACACCCTGAGGTCGTAAAGGGCACTATATAAATACAAGTCTTTCTTTTTCGATGAGATGTTACATTGAGGCCCTGTCTGCCTGTTCAGGTGTACCAAAAAAAATCCCATGGCATTATTCAAAGAAGTACTGAGTGTTTGTCCAGTATCCTGCCCAATATTCATCCTTTAACCAACACCACAAAAAGTAAATTAACTGGTCATTCATTTGTTGTTTGTGGTTGCTGTCACTTTTGCCAAAATAACAGTGGCTACGCATCAAAAGTAATCCATTGGCTGTGGAAATGCTTTGGGACATCTTGAATTTATAACAAGGCCATGTATAAATGAATCTTCTTTCTTTTTTTAGTGACATTCACAGATATGGGAAGAGCTGTTCAATTCTGCAATTTAGCCTGCATCAGGTAGCATAGCTTGGCCATTGCATCTCCATGTGGAGTCAGGGGACATGTAGCAGAATGGATAGCAAACTGGCTACAAAAGAGAAAACAGAGAGTAGCGGTTAAGGGTAGTTACTCAGACTGGCAAAAGGTGGGAAGTGATGTTCCACAAGGATCGGTGCTGGGACTACTGTTGTTCACCATTTACATAAACGACGCCAAATTGCGGGGTATAGTTAATACTGAGGAGGACTGCGATGAAATACGAGAAGATATCAGTAAACTTGCAGAATGGGCGTGTAATTGGCAAATGGTGCTTTGTTACATATGACAAACCCGTGCATACAAAACAGAAAAGGCCAGAAATACATTGCAGGTCTGTCAACATCTGTTAAGAGAAAAGATTTGTTAACCCTTCATCAGAACAGACAATGTCTAACATTGAAAGTTTTGATGAAATATCTATTCCTGCTCTACTTTGAAAAGTGCCGTAGCAATCGATATAATGTTTTTAATTAATTTTTTTAATAAAGATAATGTGTATGTGCTTCACTGAATATTTTATAACTAATAAATTATGAAAATAAAAAGAAAGGATTGCATTTATATAGTGCCCTATCATGTCCCAAAACGCTTCACATACAATGAATTACTTTGAAGTGACATTTATGTGGATAAATGAGGCAGACAATTTATGCACAGCAAGGTCCTACAAACTAAAATTGAATGAAAATTAAACATCAATTTCCACATTGCTTACACAAAAACACATGCACCAGATCACCACCATTGATGCAAAAGGACAGTTTTAGGGACTGGGGCCATGTTAATCTTTAACAATGGAAGCTATTGTATAATGTGGATTCTCATATTGGGATTTAACAGGTCACTGCTTAAACAGAACAAGATTAACCTTGATGTGCAACTTCTTATATCTGATGAACATTCAAACATTTTTAAATGCTTTGTACTTCTGAATAGGAATGACATAATAGTAATTGCATCTTTTCTACTTCTTATGGTATACTTCTAAAATTTATTTTAAAATTTAAATTTATTTCCTGTAGGTGTCACACTTCATGCATCATTTCTTATCACAATATCATCATGTAAAGCACCTTGGGATGATTTGCTACGTTAAAGGTGCTAAATAAATGCAAGTTGTTGTTGGTTTAAGACACCCCTAATGTTATAAAATGGCATATTCGCTCCCTCACGTGAGCAACGTCACTGGATATCTGCTAATATTAACAAAAGTTTTTTTAAAAAGCTTTCCAATGTATGATAGTTGAAAATAGCAGATACACTACCCGAAATTCACTGCTGGCCAGAATGTACCCTATTGTTATTAGTGAAGCACAGACGCGTAACAGACTTATTTAAGTCAACAATGACGTTATTTTCGTTTCATGGCTCTGCCAGCAGTTGTGGTGCATGGTGGGATGATGTGAAAGACTCTCACGCCTGCAGCAAGTAGGCAAGGGGATTACAATAAACCCACCGATAAACATTGTGCGAAGCTCAGGCCAAGCATAATGGGCTATGGTCCCACCCTTTGTTTACTGCAGCCGCTATTAGCTACGGGGTACTCTCCACTGTTACAAGCCTCGGTGTTATAGATGGGATGGGAAAGAGAGGCAGAAGGTGAAGCAAAGGGTCAGAATAATCAACAAATGGACATGACTTTATTTGGGGGGCAGGGGGCATGGTGCGGAACGTTGCGTTCCGCCATCTTGGGACAGGAAGGTAGGAAGGCATCAGTGTGCAGCAGGGCGCGTGCGTTCCACCATCTTGGGAAAGAGACGCAATAGGATTTGGTGTCTTTGTAAACCAGTGACTAAGAGAAAATCAGCCATATTATTAAAAGGATATCGAAGCACTGGAGAAGGTGCAGAAAAGATTTACAAGGATGATACCAGAACAGAGCGGTTATACCTATCAGGAAAGATTGAACAGGCTGAGGAGTGACCTGATAGAGATCTTTAAGATTCTGAAAGGGTTTGATAGGGTAGACGCAGAGTAGATGTTACCACTCGCAGGGGAGACCAAACTAGAGGCCATAAATATAAGATAATCACTAATAAATCCAATAGGGTATTCAGAAGAAACCTCTTGTGGTTAGAATGTGGAACTCGCTACCACAAAGAGTAGTTGAGGCCAATAGCATGGATGCATTTAAGGGGAAGCTAGATAAACACATGCGAGAGAAAGGAATAGAAGGTAATGCTGATATGAGTTAGATGAAGTAGGGTGGGAGGAAGCTAGTGTGGAGCATAAACACCGGTATGGACCAATTGGGCTGAATGGTCTGTTTCTGTGCTGCATATTCTATCTCAGTCTCAGCAGGCTATTCATTCAGGGGTGAGCATGTTAGGGAATGGATGTTTTTACTTATAAATTTATAAGCTATTCCACAAGATAATAGGGTTCAAAGGCATTTAGTGGCTTTCATAGGAATTAAGTATGCAATGATAACTATAATTACCAACAATTACACATATACAATAATAACCATCACTAATAATAATTACATATACTCAGGGTTATACTTATGATACGAGGTACCAGAGCATTCACCAGATCACAGGTTTCAAGCTCGAGGGGATCGGCTGGCCAAGCCTTTTCAAATTATGAAGTATCTATTCTAACACCCTTCTTTTTGTACCTTTCTTTCTAGCTAAGTGAGGATCCTCATGTTTCAAAGTATTGCCTAATCCAATTAGCTGCAATAACTTCAGTTTTAACAAGAGTAACTCCCCAAGCCTGACTATTTATGACACGTGCCGTTTCAAGGCTAGAGCTAACAGAAACAGTTTTGTGGCCTCTCCTTATCAGCTAAAACACTGTCTGACTGGAATCCCTTTTACTAACTCAACATTGCTCACACAAACTCACTTAAAAGCTAAAATTAATACAAAGAATCCTTACAAGCATCACACGTTGGGTAAGGATAGAGCTGGGCTGAGTGTTGTGTATATAATGGAGGATACTCATGCAGTCTGAGTGCCAACTACGGTCTTTAGAAGCCTCTGTGGCAGTCTTCAGATTGCATCCTATTCAAGGAAGAAAGAACTTGCATTTATGTAGCACCTTTCACAACATCAGCATGTCCCAAAGCGCTTCACAGCCAATTAAGTACTTTTAAATTATAGTCACTTTTGTAATGTTGGAAATGCAGCGGCCAATATGCACACCGCAAGATCTCACAAACAGCAATGTGATAATGATCAGATAATCTGTTTTAATGATGGTTGAGGGATAAATATTGGCCAGAACACTTAGAGAAATTCCCTGCTCTTCCTTGAATAGTGCCATGGGACCTTTTACCTGCATCTCACAGGGCAGACGGGGTCTCGGTTTAACATCTCACCTGACAGACGGCATCTCCACCAGTGGAGCATTCAGTGCATTGGTGTGTCAGCCTAGATTATGTACTCAAATCTCTGGAGTGGGGTTTGAACCCATGACCTTCTGAACCAAGACTGACACCGGTCTCACATTTCTTGCCCTACTAGTCGTTTAAACGAACAGTGCAAGCCTCTGACCTATCTTTGAATCCAACATATTGTTAAGTTAACGACAAACCCTCGAATTACTCCCTAGGCCCTCTAAGTCTGGTTCTTGAAGTGAAATAATATATTTAAAATAAATGAGTTGATCTTCTGTCACATTGCACACTAAAAGTCAAGACCAAGGGCACTTTACAGGTCAAGCAGGGCTAGAGGGCAGGGAGAGAACTGGACCAAGGCTGGGGAGGGGGAAAAAAGGAGAATGTGGAGAGGAGGAGAGGAAGAGTTAGGGAGAATGGGGAGGGTGGGGAGATGAGGCAGGGTGCAGAGGAGGGGAGAACCATGAAGCGAAAGGGAGCAGGGTGGGGGAGAGACTGGGGGAAGGTTTCTGAATTTGTTTTTTTTTAAAATTAAATTTGTTTTCCATTTTAAAATATATACTTTAATATATTTTTCAATACAGCTCAGCCATATAGGGAATTCCCAAGTTCAATCCCCAGTCTGTGGTGTGTTCACTGATTTCAGGGAGGACAGTGGTAAGAACAGTACGGCTCCAACACTGGCATCCACCCGACAATGTGGAAAATTGCCCAGGTATGTCCTGTCCACAAAAAGCAGGACAAATCCAATCCGGCCAATTACCGCCCCATCAGTCTACTCTCAATCATCAGCAAAGTGATGGAAGGTGTCGTTGACAGTGCTATCAAGCGGCACTTACTCACCAATAACCTGCTCACCGATGCTCACTTTGGGTTCCATCAGGACCACTCGGCTCCAGGCCTCATTACAGCCTTGGTCCAAACATGGACAAAAGAGCTGAATTCCAGAGGTGAGGTGAGAGCAACTGCCCTTGACATCAAGGCAGCATTTGACCGAGTGTGGCACCAAGGGACACTAGTAAAATTGAAGTCAATTGGAATCAGGGGGAAAACTCTCCAGTGGCTGGAGTCATACCTAGCACAAAGGAAGATAGTAGTGGTTGTTGGAGGCCAATTATCTCACCCCCAGGACATTGCTGCAGGAGTTCCTCAGGGCAGTGTCGCAGGCCCAACCATCTTCAGCTGCTTCATCAATGACCTTCCCTCCATCATAAGGTCAGAAACGGGGATGTTCGCTGTTGATTACACAGGGTCGCAACCCCACAGATAATGAAGCAGTCCGTGCCCGCATGCAGCAAGATCTGGACAACATCCAGGCTTGGGCTCATAAGTGGCAAGTAACATTTGCGCCAGACAAGTGCCAGGCAATGACCATTTCCAATAAGAGAGAGTCTAACCACCTCCTCTTGACATTCAACGGCATTACCATCGCCGAATCCCCAACCATCAACATCCTGGGGGTCACCATTGACCAGAAACTTAACTGGACCAGCCACATAAATACTGTGGCTACAAGAGCAGGCTGGGTATTCTGTGGCGAGTGACTCACCTCCTGACTCCCCAAAGCCTTTCCACCACACACAAGGCACAAGTGTGATGGAATACTCTCCACTTGCCTGGATGAGTGCAGCTTCAACAACACTCAAGAAGCTCGATACCATCCAGGACAAAGCAGCCCGCTTGATTGGCACCCCATTCACCACCCTAAACATTCACTCCCTTCACCACCAGCGCAATGTGGCTGCAGTGCGTACCATCCACAGGATGCACTGCAGCAACTCGCCAAGGCTTCTTCGACAGCACCTTCCAAACCCGCGACCTCTACCACCTAGAAGGACAAGGGCAGCAGGCACATGGGAACAACACCACCTGCAGGTTCCCCTCCAAGTCACACACCATCCCGACTTGGAAATATATCACCGTTCCATCATCTTCATTGGGTCAAGATCCTGGAACTCCCTACCTAACAGCACTGTGGGAGAACCTTCACCACACGGACTGCAGTGGTTCAAGAAAGCGGCTCACCACCACCTTCTCAAGGGCAATTAGGGATGGGCAATAAATGCTGGCCTCGCCAGCGACGCCCACATCCCATGAACGAATTTAAAAAAAGAATGCTGCATTTGGCCTCAGCATCCCTGGGTTTAGGAGAGGAAGATCGCTCAGATTGCCCATCCCTGCGTAGTAATCAGGATTGGCACTCTGGCCGTTTCCCTCCAGGGCTTACGTATAAATTCTAGTCTGATACTTAAATGCAATAATGAGGCAGTGCTGCATTGTCAGAGATGTTGGATGAGATGTAAAACTGAGGCATGTCTGCCTGTTTGATCCTGCCCTACTCCTATTCTGTGCACTTGCTGGTTTTGGACTTGACACAATGGAAATTCCATTTAAAAACTTAAGATTGATATATCTTTGAGCGCGTTGTCTCAATTACATTAATAGTCCTTTCCGAGTTTAAAGATGGGCGAAGACATGGAGAGGTGACACTTATGCAATATGCACACTTCAGTATTGCTCGTTATAACTACCTCACCCCACTTGGTTGCGGTACTGAACGATTTAGATTAGGAAGAACCATGGTTCCATAGTCTGTGCTGCATTAACTGATCTCTGCCATACAGGATGAGTGTAAGGAATCTTACAACACCAGGTTATAGTCCAACAGTTTTATTTGAAAATCACAAGCTTTCGGAGGCTTTCTCCTTTGTTAGGTGAGTGTGGGATTCCATGAAGGTTACCGCATATATAGTCAGAGAACAATGCCTGGTGATTACAGATAATCTTTCCAACTGCCCGTTGTCAAGGCAATCAGAGGAGTCGAATAGTGTTCAGACAGAGAGACATTACATACGGGACTACTGAATATACAAACGGTCAGAACCCAAAGACAGAGAGAGAGAGAGAAACATCCGAAAGGAAGAGAAAGAGAGAGAATGACCAGTTGTATTAAAAACAGATAACTTTTTTCGCTGGTGGGGTTACGTGTAGCGTGACATGAACCCAAGATGCCAGTTGAGGCCGTCCTCATGGGTGTGGAACTTGGCTATCAATTTCTGCTCGACGATTTTGCGTTGTCGTGTGTCTCGAAGGCCGCCTTGGAGAACGTTTACCCGAAGATCGGTGGCTGAATGTCCTTGACTGCTGAAATGTTCCCCGACTGGGAGGGAACCCTCCTGTCTGGCAATTGTTGCGCGGTGTCCGTTCATCCGTTGTTGCAGTGTCTGCATGGTCTCGCCAATGTACTCCGGGGCATCCTCTCCTGCAACGTATGAGGTAGACAACGTTGGCCGAGTCGCAGGAGTATGAACCATGTACCTGGTGGGTGGTGTCCTCTCGTGTGATGGTGGTATCTGTGTCGATGATCTGGCATGTCTTGCAGAGGTTGCCGTGGCAGGGTTGTGTGGTATCATGGACCCTGTTCTTCTGAAAGCTGGGTAATTTGCTGCGAACGATGGTCTGTTTGAGGTTGAGTGGTTGTTTGAAGGCGAGTAGTGGAGGCGTGGGGATGGCCTTAGCGAGGTGTTCGTCGTCATCGATGACCTGTTGAAGGCTGCGGAGAACATGGCGTAGTTTCTCCGCTCCGGGGAAGTATTGGACGACGAAGGATACTCTGTTGGTTGCATCCCGTGTTTATCTTCTGAGGAGGTCTATGCGATTTTTCGCTGTGGCCCGTCGGAACTGTCGATCGACGAGTCGAGCGTCATATCCCGTTCTTACGAGGGCGTCTTTCAGTGTCTGTAGGTGTCCATCGCGTTCCTCCTCGTCTGAGCAGATCCTGTGTATTCGCAGGGCCTGTCCATAGGGGTCCACAGCTGAGAAGGGGAGAAAAATAAGTTTTTTGTGTGTTTTTGCAGGAGAAAAGCACAAAGTCAAACCATATCATGCACAGAGAACTCTGGAAGGATGGACAGCAGGGTTAGAATCACATCATCAACCAAGGAACAACTCTGAGGTGCCAGCTGAGGGGAAAATGTCAATCCTTTGAACTTCAATCAACGCAGAAGCAGTTGGGGAGGAAATACTTCTGCATGTCCAGTCGGTCAGGAGAATTTTGGTATATTGTTGGAACTGAAACCGGTTAGCAGTATTGAGCATTGCTTTAAAAGTGAGATTTGAGAAGGCCCGGGGGGGTTGTTCACTCCAAGGGCTGGGGAGACTTCTGACCCAAGGAGGTGATAGTTTTTCCAGGTTCCCTGAGTCCCAGCTACATCCCTTCAAACACAGACTTTACAGATGCTCGTTTTGCAAGGACCTTCCCTTGGCTCTTGGTGCACCAGCGCATCCGCACGGGCGAGAAGCCGTTCAAATGCAAGGTGTGCGGAAGAGCCTTCATGCAGTCGTCGAGCCTCCTGAGCATCAGCGAATCCACACAGAGGAGAAGCCCTTCCAGTGTGACGTCTGCCAGAAATACTTCACTGAGTCCTCTTCACTCAGAATGCACCACCTGATCCACATGGGTGAGAAGCTGTTCAAATGCTCCAAGTGTGGGAATGGCTACAGCATCCCGGCTGTAGTGCTGAAGACTTGTGCTCCAGAACTAGCTGCGCCTCTAGCCAAACTGTTCCAGTACAGCTACAATACTGGCATCTACCCGACAATGTGGAAAATTGCCCAAGTATGTCCTGTCCACAAAAAGCAGGACAAATCCAATCCGGCCAATTACCGCCTCATCAGCCTACTCTCAATCAATAGCAAAGTGATGGAAGGTGTCGTCGACAGTGCTATCAAGCGGCACTTACTCACCAATAACCTGCTCACCGATGCTCAGTTTGGGTTCCGCCAGGACCACTTGGCTCCAGACCTCATTACAGCCTTGGTCCAAACATGGACAAAAGAGCTGAATTCCAGAGGTGAGGTGAGAGTGACTGCCCTTGAAATCAAGGCAGCATTTGACCGAGTGTGATGCCAAGGAGCCCTAGTAACATTGAAGTCAATGGGAATCAGGGGGAAAACTCTTCAGTGGCTGGAGTCATACCGAGCACAAAGGAAGATGGTAGTGGTTGTTGGAGGCCAATCATCTCATCCCGAGGACATTGCTGCAGGTGTTCCTCAGGGCAGTGTCCTAGGCCCAACCATCTTCAGCTCCTTCATCAATGACCTTCCCTCCATCATAAGGTTAGAAATGGGGATGTTCGCTGATGATTGCACAGTGTTCAGTTGCATTCGCAACCCCTCAGATAATGAAGCAATCCGTCCCCGCATGCAGTAAGACCTGGACAACACCAGGCTTCGGCTGATAAGTGGCAAGTAACATTTGCGCCAGACAAGTGCCAGGCAATGACCATCTCCAACAAGAGAGCGTCTAACCACTTCCCCTTGAAATTGAACAGCATTACCATCGCCAAATCCCCCACCATCAACATCCTTGGGGGTCACCATTGACCAGAAACTTAACTGGACCAGCCACATAAATACTGTGGCTACAAGAGCAGGTCAGAGGCTGGGTATTCTGCGGCGAGTGACTCATCTCCTGACTCCCCAAAGCCTTTCCACCATTTACAAGGCACAAGTCAGGAGTGTGATGGAATACTCTCCACTTGCCTGAATGAGTGCAGCTCCAACAACACTCAAGAAGCTCGACACCATCCAGGACAAAGCAGCCCGCTTGATTGGCACCCCATCCACCACCCTAAACATTCACTCCCTTCACCACCGGCGCACTGTGACTGCAGTGTGTACCATCCACAGGATGCACTGCAGCAACTCGCCAAGGCTTCTTCGACAGCACCTCCCAAACCCGCGACCTCTACCACCTAGAAGGACAAGGGTAGCAGGCACATGGGAACAACACCACCTGCACGTTCCCCTCCAAGTCACACACCATCCCTACTTGGAAATATATCGCCGTTCCTTCATCGTTGCCGGGTCAAAATCCTAGAACTCCAGACCGAACAACACTGTGGGAGAACCTTCACCACACGGACTGCAGTGGTTCAAGTCGGCAGCTCACCACCACCTTCTCAAGGGCAATTAGGGATGGGCAATAAATGCTGGCCTTGCCAGTGACACCCACATCCCATGAACGAATTAGAAAAAAAAGGTCATCGCAGCTGCTGATCGACCAGCTCTTGCACGCTGGCTCAAGGACTTCAATGACCTGTCCCACTTCTCCCACCATCAGCACATCCACACTAGTGAGAAGCCCTTTGAGTACAGTGTTTGCAGCAAGGCCTTCATATAGTCTGACCACCTCACCAACCACTAGCGAGTTCACACTGATGCTGCTCCAGTGGAACCTCTGCCAGAAACATTTCTTCTCGTTCATGGAGCACTAATGCATCCACACAGGCGAGAAGCCATTCAAGTGTGAGGTGTGCGACCAGCACTTCAACCAGTCCGTTATCCTCACCAACCACTGGCGCATCTTCACTGGTGAGAAAACCTTCCAGTGCGCCATAGTAGGTACATAGTATCATCGTAGGTACAGCACAGGAGGAGGCTATTCGGCCCATTGTGCCTGCGCTGGCTCTTTGAAAGGGCTATCCAATTAGTCCCATTCCCCTGCTCTTTCCCAAAGTTATGTAAATGTTTTCCCTTCAAGTATTTATCCAATTCCCTTTTGAAAGTTACTATTGAATCTGCTTCCACTACCCCTTCAGGTAGTGTATTCCAGATCATTACAACTTGCTGCGTAAAAAAATGTTTCCGTGTGTCGTCTCTGGCTTTTTTGCCGATCCCCTTAAATCTGTGTCCCCTACTTACTGACCCTTCTGCCATTGGAAACAGTTTCTCCTTACTAACCCTATCAAAACCCTTTATGATTTTGAACACCTCAATCAAATCTCCCCTTGGTTCCGCTGCTGCCACTAACAGCTACTCCTGATCATTCTTTTGTTTCTTAACCTGTCCCATTACCACCCTCCTTGCCTTGCACCATCATCCTTTTTGTCATTTAATCACTCGTGCCCTCTACCCTATCACAGACCTTCCCTTTGTTCTATCCTCCCCACCCCTCCCTCCCCCTCTTTGCCTGACTCTGTACTTGCTCTTTTAACATCGTCCAGTTCTGACAAAACGTCTTCGACCTGAAACGTTAACTCTGTTTCTTTCTCCACAGATGCTGCCTGACTTGCTGAGCTTCTCCAGGATTTTCTGATTTTACTCACCTTAGCCTTCTCTGTTCTAAGGAGAACAACCCCAGCTTCTCCAGTCTCTCCACATAACTGAAGTTCCTCATCCCTGGTACCATTGTAGAAATCTCTTCTGCACCCTCTCTAAGGCCTTGAGATCCTTCCTAAAGTGTGATGTCCAGAATTGAACACAATACTCTAGCTGAGGCCTAACCAGTGTTTTATAAAGGTTTAGCATAAATTCCTTGTTTTTGTACTCTATGTCTCTGTTAATAAAGCCCAGGATCCCATATGTTTTTTTAACAGCCTTCTCAACCTTTCCTGCCACCTTCAAAGATTTCTGTGCATACACCCACAGGTCTCCCTGTTCCTGCACCCCCTTTAAAATTGTACCATTTACTTTATATTGCCGCTCCTCATTCTTCCTACCAAAGTGCATCACTTCACACTTCTCTGTGTTAAATTTCATCTGCCATGTGTCTGCCCATTTCCCCATTCTGTCTATGTCCTCCTGAAGTCTGTTACTATGCTCCACATTGTTTACTACATTTCCGAGTTTCGTGTCATCTGCAGACTTTGAAATTATACCCTCTATACCCAGACCAGGTCATTAATATATATCGAAAAGAGCAGTGGTCCTAATACTGACCCCTGGGGAACACTACTGTATACTTCCCTCCAGTCTGAAAAACAACCATTCACCACTACTCTCTGCTTTCTGTCCCTTAGCCAATTTTGAATCCACGCTGACACTGTCCCTTTAATCCCATGGGCTTTAATTTTGCTAACAAGTCTATTATGTGGTACTTTATCAAATGCCTTTTGAAAGTCTACACCAATCACACTACCCTCATCAACCCTCTCCATTACTTCATCAAAAAAATCAATCAAGTTAGTCAAGCACGATTTTCCTTTATCAAATCTGTGCTGACTTTCATTTATTTGCCCAAATTTTTCTAAGTGCCAATTAATTTTGTCCCAGATTATTGTCTCAAAGTTTTCCCATCACCGATGTGAGGTTGATTGGCCTGTAATTGCTGGGTTTATCCCTCTCCCCTTTTTTGAACAGGGGTGTAACATTTGTAATCCTCCAGTCTTCTGGCACTGTCCCCATACCTAAGGAGGATAGGAAGATTGTGGCCAGAGCCTCCACAATTTCCACCCGTACTTCTCTCAGTAACCTAGGATGCATCCCATCTGGAACGGATGACTTTTCAACTTGTTTTCTGCCAATCTTTTAGCTATCTCCTCTTTATCTATTTTTATCCCATCCAATATCGCTAATATCTCCTCCTTTACTGCTACATTGGCAGCATCCTCTTCTCTACTGAAGACGGATGGGAAATATTCATTTAGTACCACAGCCATGCCCTTTGCATTCACAAGAAGATCTCCATCTGCAAGAGGCACTTCACAGACCCCTCCTCTCTCACTTCACACCAGCGCATCCACACGGGCAAGAAGCCCTTCTTCTGCACTTGTCTGTATGAGGAGCTTTGCCAACTCCTCAGAACTCGCGAGGCACAGGCGCATCCACGCAGGTGAGAAGCCCTTCAAGTGCAAGGTTTGCAACAAGGGCTTCACGCAGTCAGCGGACCTCATAGTATCATTGTATGGTACAGCACAGGAGGAGGCCATTCAGCCCAATGTGCCTGAAAGAGCTATCCAATTAATTCCACTCCCCTGCTTTTTCCCCATAGCCCTGCAAATTTTTCCCCTTCATTTATTCAATACCCTTTTGAAAGTTACTATTGAATCTGCCTCCACCACCTTTCGGGCAGTGCATTCCAGATTATAACAACTCGCTGCATTAAAAAATGTTCCCTCATGTCCACCTCTGGTTCGTTTGCCAATCACCTTAAATATTTGTCCTCTGGTTACCGACCCTTCTGCCACTGGAAACAGTTTCCCCTTATTTACTCCATCAAAACCATTCATGATTTTGAACACCTCAGTCAAATCTCTTCTTAACCTTCTCTGCTCTAAGGAGAACAACCCCAGCTTCTCCAGTCTCTCCACATAACTGAAGTCCCTCATTTCTGGTACCATTCTAGTAAATCTCTTCTGCACCCTCTCTAAGGCCTACCTAAAGTGTGGTGCCCAGAATTGAACACAATAGTCTAGCTGAGGCTTAACCAGTGTTTTATAAAGGTTTAGCATAAATTCCTTGCTTTTGTGCTCTATGCCTCTATTAATAAAGCCAAGGATCCCATATATTTTGTTAACAGCCTTCTCAACTTATCCGGCCACCTTCAAAGATTTATGTGCGTACACCCCCAGGTTTCTCTGTTCCTGCACCCCTTTAAAATTGTACCATTTACTTTATATTGCCGCTCTTCATTCTTCCTACCAAAATGTATAACTTCACACTTCTCTGCGTTAAATTTCATCTGCCATGTGTCTGCCCATTTCACCAGTCTAACTATGTCCTCCTGAAGTCTGTTACTATCCTCCACATTGTTAACTAAATTTCCGAGTTTCGTGTCATCTGCAAACTTTGAAATTATACCCTGTGTACCCAAGTCCAGGCCATTAATATATGTTAAAATGTTCCTAATACCAACCCCTGGGAAACATCACTGTATACTTCCCTCTTGTCTGAAAAACAACCATTCACCATTACTCTCTGCTTTCTGTCCCTTAGCCAATTTTGTATCCACACTGCCACTGTCCCTTTAATCCCATGGGCTTTAATTTTGCTAACAAGTCTACTATGTGGTACTTTGTCAAATACCCATGGCTCGTGTGAACACACGATCCGGTAAGCAGTCAGTGCCCGCAGGAGACCAGACGAAGAAAAAGAATTGAATGGGCTCCTGGAACCACTTAATTTTAAAACCTAAGCAGGGAGATTGGAGCATCATGTGTAAAGAAGCAGCTGGCACCACAAATCCTAGGGAGTGTCTTCGAAGCGGTATCTTGCAGCAGTTGGGCTCTTCTGAAGCAGGAAGTGATTCTCTGGCAATACCCTGGACAGAGTTAGACTGAGTGCTAACGGATATTAGATGGTTTAAGAAAAGAAAGGCGCATTTCTGGAAAGGCAAGGGATTGAGAAATATGTTGGCAAGACACAAAGATGGAGGTG
Source organism: Heptranchias perlo (assembly GCF_035084215.1). NCBI lineage: Eukaryota > Metazoa > Chordata > Chondrichthyes > Hexanchiformes > Hexanchidae > Heptranchias > Heptranchias perlo. The sequence continues at coordinate 64,821,864 of NC_090332.1, forward strand.
ATGTCTGGAAAAAAAGATGGGCCTGTTGGGCCTCATGTGTTTTTTCCTGTTCCTAAAATGTGCATGGATGAGGACAGCATTGGGCTTGATTACGATATCCCCACAGCGGAACAGTCTGCCGATATTTATGGTCCAGACTCACAGACGAAGAATAACTAACTTGGATGAGGCACTGGCGCGTGGCTGGTGTGCAAACAACCATACCCAGCATAAGTCTGTGCCTGTTGCAGAGGAAGGGATCACAGTAAACCTGTTGATAGTTTCTGGCAATATCAACCACCTCAGTAAAGCTCAGTCATATTGTATAAAATGGCAAACTAGTAAATCGGCAAACTACCTGAAAAGTTGCACTTTGATACACCTGGTGTCTCATAGAAAAAGTTGCATTTCACAAATTTTGTACATCATTCTTTTTGTCAATAATATTCAGATAAAATAAGACCCAGATTATCACTTCAGTAGAATAATGCATACCGAGGAGTGAGGTGAAGACAGTTAATTCCATTCAGTGATATTCAGCTGTAATTGCTGGGAGTTTGACATCTATATGTTCACCCCCAGATCTGATGAGTATGCAGAGTACCCAGCCAGTGGTGTGGTTTGTTGCATTGTTTGACTGCTGCTCAGCTCTCAAGTTGAACCAAAATCACAGGAAGCCCCAGTCACCATGCCAGCTGAGATCAGCTATTTCAGCACAGACTAAGCATGTATTCAGGGACCTTCCTGGTCTGTATGGCTATCACACTGAGTCGTATGTTTACTCACAGAGCCAGAAGAGGAGGAACTCTTTGTAATCAGTTTTCCCCCTCCTGAAGCCACTGATACTTGCTGGGGTACAGTACCATACAGAATAATGGGAGCAAGTTACTACTTGGAATTTCAATTGGTTTAAATTCTTATCATGTAGAATAAGCTAGCAGCTCAAAACTGGGCATCCATGAGGTGCTGTGGGCCATCAGCAGGAGAATTGTATTCCAGCACAATCTGTAACCTCATGGCCCGGCATATTCCTCACTCTACCATTACCAACAAGCCAGGGGATCAACCCTGGTTCAATGAGGAGTGTATAAGAGCATGCCAGGACCAGCACCAGGCGTACCTAAAAATGAGGTGCCAACCTGGTGAAGCTACAACTCAGGATTACGTGCATGCTAAACAGCGGAAGCAACATGCTATAGACAGAGCTAAGCGATTCCACAACCAATGGATCAAATCAAAGCTCTGCAGTCCTGCCACATCCAGTCGTGAATGATGGTGGACAATTAAACAACTAACGGGAGGAGGAGGCTCTGCAAACATCCCCATCCTCAATGATGGCGGAGTCCAGCACGTGAGTGCAAAAGACAAGGCTGAAGCGTTTGCAACCATCTTCAGCCAGAAGTGCCAAGTGGATGATCCATCTCGGCCTCCTCCCGATATCCCCACCATCACAGAAGCCAGTCTTCAGCCAATTCGATTCACTCCACGTGATATCAAGAAACGGCTGAGTGCACTGGATGCAACAAAGGCTATGGGCCCCGACAACATCCCGGCTGTAGTGCTGAAGGCTTGTGCTCCAGAACTAGCTGCGCCTCTGGCCAAACTGTTCCAGTACAGCTACAATACTGGCATCTACCCGACAATGTGGAAAATTGCCCAGGTATGTCCTGTCCACAAAAAGCGGGACAAATCCAATCCAGCCAATTACCACCCCATCAGTCTACTCTCAATCATCAGCAAAGTGATGGAAGGTGTCGTTGACAGTGCTTTCAAGCGGCACTTACTCACCAATAACCTGCTCACCAATGCTCAGTTTGGGTTCCGCCAGGACCACTCGGCTCCAGATCTCATTACAGCCTTGGTCCAAGCATGGACAAAAGAGCTGAATTCCAGAGGTCAGGTGAGTGTGACTGCCCTTGACATCAAGGCAGCATTTGACCGAGTGTGGCACCAAGGAGCCCTAGTAAAATTGAAGTCAATGGGAATCGGGGAAAACTCTCCAGTGGCTGGAGTCATACCTAGCACAAAGGAAGATGGTAGTGGTTGTTGGAGGCTAATCATCTCATCCCCACGATATTGCTGCAGGAGTTCCTCAGGGCAGTGTCCTAGGCCCAACCATCTTCAGCTGCTTCATCAATGACCTTCCCTACCTCATATGGTCAGAAATGGGGATGTTCACTGATGATTGGACAGTGTTCAGTTCCATTCGCAACCCCACAAATAATGAAGCAGTCCGAGCCTGCATGCAGCAAGACCTGGACAACATCCTGACTTGGGCTCATAAGTGGCAAGTAACATTCGCGCCAGACAAGTGCCAGGCAATGACCATCTCCAACAAGAGAGAGTCTAACCACCTCCCCTTGACATTAAACGGCATTACCATCGCCGAATCCCCCACCATCAACATCCTGGGGGTCACCATTGACCAGAAACCTAACTGGACCAGCCATATAAATAGTGTGGCTACGAGAGCAGGTCAGAGGCCGGGTATTCTGCGGCGAGTGACTCACCTGACTCCCCAGACTCCACAAAGCCTTTCCACCATCTACAAGGCACAAGTCAGGAGTGTGATGGAATACTCTCCACTTGCTTGGATGAGTGCAGCTCCAACAACACTTAAGAAGCTCGACACCATCCAAGATAAAGCAGCCCACTTGATTGGCACCCCATTCACCACCCTAAACATTCACTCCCTTTACCACCGGCGCACAGTGGCTGCAGTGTGTACCATCCACAGGATGCACTGCAGCAACTCGCCAAGGCTTCTTCGACAGCACCTCCCAAACCCGCGACCTCTACCACCTAGAAGGACAAGAGCAGCAGGCACATGGGAACAACACCACCTGCATGTTCCCCTCCAAGTCACACACCATCCTGACTTGGAAATATATCGCCGTTCCTTCATCATCGCTGGGTCAAAATCCTGGAACTCCCTTCCTAACAGCGCTGTGGGAGAACCGTCACCACACGGACTGCAGCAGTTCAAGTCGGCAGCTCACCACCACCTTCTCAAGGGCAATTAGGGATGGGCAATAAATGCCGGCTTTGCCAGCGACGCCCACATCCCATGAACGAATATTTTTAAAAAATCAAGGAGTGAGTTACGGGTTGGAATCTTACTCATACAGGACAGAAAGTGTTTAATGGCACTGACTGGAATGGAATTTAATTTGAAGGCTAACTTGAGCACCAGTGCACCCCCATGAAAAAGAAATGCATTATAGCCTCTGACTGTGGGAAGGAGTTTTCCTGGGCAGGGAAAGCTGGTTATTCACAAGTGCATTCATAGTGATTAGACCCTATAAGATCTCTGCCTGTGGGAACTGTTTAATTGGCCACCATACTACACAGTGGATTCACACACAACAGTCCCTTCAAGTGCTCTGTGTCAAAGATGCACATTGGATCATCACACCTGAGTGCGTTCACAGTAAAGACAACCATTTAAATGATCTTACACACGATAAAGTCACCGTGTGTGGTACATCATTGGACCTGACAACATCACGTTCAGGAGAGAACTTATTTTTTAAATGCTCCTTGTGACTTAAAGCTAAGGCACATCTCAAGACTGACTGTACTTGATACTGGGCTTTGAAAGATGCAAGCAGCTATTATTGCATTGGTAAATTTGTTACTGGGAAGGACAAAGGTTCACAAAAATCTAAGAAAATAATATATTTCAAGAGAGCGGTTGTCTGAAATTATTCAGGGTTGAATATTCCTGTATTTGAGATAATCCAGAGCAGAAATAGGGTGGTTCAGAGTAGATCCTGTAATTACATATGTATTCAGCAGAGGGAGCCTAGTCATGAAGGTAATGCTACGATTTATTTGGTAAGTTCACGGCTGAGATATGGAGGATGCAAGTTCGAAAATGTCCTGAAACACTGATCTGAACAGGAATACAGACAGAGACAATTATCTTGTAAAAGAAATGGATTCTCCAATTTTTGAATCCAGTTCCACAAACAACTGGATGGTGGGGAGTGGCAGTTCACATTTAAAATGTCAACATCCCAGATTTTGAAAATAGCACCAGTCAGAAATTCCACTGAGTAAGGCAGCGAAACTTCTAGTTGCTGCTGAAGTTTGAAAACCTGACTGTATTTGCCAGCTGTTTCTCCTCTCTCTCTTGTTACTCACACGTCTGTTCGTCTGCCTGCCTTTGTTTATTCTGCACACCACTTGTTTTGTGAGAGAACCCCAGTCCATCACCGGCATCTCCACATCATTTGTGAGAGAAAGAATTCTTGTGGTGGATTTTCTTTTCAGCTGCCATTTGGATTGAAAATGGTCTAGCTACCTCTTTCTTTTTCTTCTGTCTGTCTATCTGTCTCTGTCTCTTGGACACACACCCTCTCTTACTGTCTGTGTGTGTGTGTCTCTCTCTCTATCTCTTCCCTCTCAGCTCTGCTGCTAATTAGCCAGTAGTACTGCTTGGGTTTGGAGCTATGTCTCAATCACTCTTCCAGTCGAGAGAGTTTTGCTTTACTCTGGCTAGAAATAAAATTTCACCCTACACCCAAGTCCATACATCCAGTAATGGGTGTCAGTCTGATGTTTATTTTGTACTGCAGGTTTTATTAGGGGAGTCACTCATCTTAAGTTAGATTTCCCTGTCATGGGTAAAGTTCCAATCTCACTTTTCAAACACACTTTCTTGACTTATTTTTTAAACTTAATTAAACCAACCTGGAATTTTTCACACAACCCTGCTGAAAAGAAATCGGCTCAAATCAGAAAAAAAGATACTTCAAGTAGGTTCAGTTTGTCAAATTAAAGCCTCTTTTTCATTGCAGTCTCTTTTACGTTGGTGCTGTTTTAATTCAGGTTCCAGGGACCTGGCATTGGGAGCTAGCTCCTGCTATTTACAATGCTAAATCCCTTATCCCAGTGGCAGACTCATAAACCCACAAAAAATTAAGTCCATAATTCTGACATCAGAATAAGAGAACTAGAATTTGCAGTGTAAACACTGGGATCTGGCTCACAGATGCCAGAAAACAAGAATGGGCTTGGCTAGGATAACTATTCCCCGCCTCCCACTTTGTTAGTTACAACAACTTGCACTTAGACTTTTAATTTACCAATTAATCCCATGGTGCATTACGAGGTTGTGGGGGGTGGGGGGTACAGGACAAACAGACAACAAGCAAGTTGTTAGAGTTGGCTGAAAATGTGATCAAAGAGGTAGGTTTTGTTCATGTGTCCGGGATAAGAAAAGACCATCAGACCCAATCGTTGTTCACTCCTATCGTTTGGCTTATTTCATCCTCTATGCACTAACCATCCCTCTTTCCTTACTTCCAAAAAAGGCAAAAAAAAAGAGAGAGGCAGCCAATTCAGGAATTCTCTGGCAAAATTCCTCTCTTGCTTCTCATAGGGGATCAGATAAGCCAAACCCACTAGTTGTTATCCAGAAATAATTTACTCTTGCCTTGCATTTGTCATAGAATGATACAGCACAGAAGGAGACTATTCGGCCCATTGTGCCTGTGCCAGCTCTTTGAAAAAGCTATTGTTTTGCAGGACCTTGCTGTGCACAAATTGGCTGCCGTGTTTCCTACATTACAACAGTAACGAAAACGTACAGTACTTCATTGGCTGTAAAGCACTTTGGGATGTCCTTAGGTCATGAAATCACTATATAAATGTAAATCTTTCTTTTTCTTTATATTTATCTCTCTGAATCATTGCATTCATACCCACCTTCTACCTTAGATCCATCCCATTCAGGATTTGGTTACCTTCCTGCCTTCCCTGCCCATCTGTCTAGGTGATTTTCAATTGCTGCCTCAATGTTCCTAACAAGTCCCTTTGTTCCTGTTGGATTAAGGTGCAGCCATCTCTCCTGTCCCAGTCCTTCCTATTCTGTTTATGTTCCCAGTTATTTATGACTAACATTTCACAGTAGCATGATCACCTCTTTTTTCAGAAATCCATCTCACACCTTCTTGAAGCACCAAGAAATCAGACTATATCACCTCTTCCGGAATCTTGTTCATTAGGACAATCACTTTCTGGGAAAAGTAAAACTTCTGGCATCCAACCTTACTCCCTGCTTCTTCAGTTTGTGATGTGGAGATGCCGGTGATGGACTGGGGTTGACAAATGTAAGGAATCTTACAACACCAGGTTATAGTCCAACTGTTTTATTTGAAAATCACAAGCTTTCGGAGGCTTTCTCTTTTGTCAGGTGAGCGAGTGTGGGATTCCATGGAAGGTTATCGCATTTATAGTCAGAGAACAATACCTGGTGATTACAGATAATCTTTCCAACTGCCCGTTGTCAAGGCAATCAAAGTGTTCAGACAGAGTGATGTTACCTACAGGACCACCGAATACACAAACGGCCAGAACATAAAACAGAGAGAGAGAGAGAAACATCCGAAAGGAAGAGAAAGACAGAGAATGACCCGTTGTGTTAAAAACAGATAACTTTTCTTCGCTGGTGGGGTTACGTGTAGCGTGACATGAACCCAAGATCCCGGTTGAGGCCGTCCTCATGGGTGCGGAACTTGGCTATCAATTTCTGTTCGATGATTTTGCGTTGTCGTGTGTCTCGAAGGCCGCCTTGGAGAACGCTTACCCAAAGATCGGTGGCTGAATGTCCTTGACTGCTGAAGTGTTCCCCGACTGGGAGGGAACCCTCCTGTCTGGCCATTGTTGCGCGGTGTCCATTCATCCGTTGTCGCAGTGTCTGCATGGTCTCGCCAATGTACCATGCTCCGGGGCATCCTTTCCTGCAATGTATGAGGTAGACAACGTTGGCCGAGTCACAGGAGTATGAACCATGTACCTGGTGGGTGGTGTCTGTGTCGATGATCTGGCATGTCTTGCAGAGGAGAAAGCCTCCGAAAGCTTGTGATTTTCAAATAAAACAGTTGGACTATAACCTGGTGTTGTAAGATTCCTTACATCTTTGTATGGGTGGACCCTAGTTCTACCCAACCCCACCACTTCAAACATACTATCTGCCATTAATAATCTTAAATACCTGGATAAGATCCCCTCGAAGTATCTGTATTTCCATCAAGTACAAACCCAAGACATCATGGCTATCTTCATAGCTCAGTGATCTCAGGCCTTATTGCCCTTCTCAACATTTTCTCCAGAGTTGCTGCCCTTCCTAAGGTGGGAGGGACTACAACTGAACACAATACTCCAAATGAGGTTAAACAAAAGCCTTATATAGCTAATATTCTGGTCCTGCATTTGTAGTAAATGGTTCGGGTAAGATATCGCCCTCTTTGTTTTGGCTGTGGCCGCCTGACACTGAACCTGAACCTTGAGGGAGTGGTCAATGATCACGCTCAAATCTCTTACCCTCTCACTTATCTTGAATTAGCACTCACTCATGTTATATCCCATGAGCACCTTTGTGCATAAAAGCACACTCATCTACATTTGAGGACATTTCCCAGTCTTGGATCCATTTCCCCAATCTATCCAAATTCAGTTGCAATCCTTCCCTCTTCTAAGTAACTCAACCTTCCACACAATTTGGTATCACCTGCAAATGTAATCACTTTTGAAGGTGAAGAGAAATGTAGCAAACTAGATTGGTTTAAGAAGAAAATTCCAAAATGTGGAGGTACAATGGCTGAAGTCTCCACCATTGAGGTGGAGTGGAGCCAGAGCAAGATGCACAATGGAGCAAAATCAGAAGAGCATAGGTTCAAGTGGGGATGTAGAGCTGGAGGAGGTTGCAGAGGTAGGCTGAAGTAAGAGCACGGAGGGATCTGTAAATGAGGATGATAACTGGGGCTAGAGAAGGTTGCAGAGAGATCTGTAAATGGGGATGATTGGGCATGGACAGATCTGTAAATGAAGATGAGAATAGGAGCTGGAGGAGGTTGCAGAGATGGAGTGGAGCGAGGTCACAAATGGATCTGTAAATGTAGATGAGGACTGGGGCTGGTAAAAGTTGCAGAGATAGGATGGAGCGAAGCCACAAGATGATTAAAGCTGGAGAAGGTTGCAGAAATAGGGTGGAGTGAGGCCACATAGGGAGCTGTAAATGAGGACCCGGATTTTGAAATCAGTGTGTTGAAGGATGAGGAAGACAATGCTGGGATTTAGTGTGTGGGATTTAGTACAGCATGTGGATGGCGAAGAGCTGAATGAATTGGAATTTGTGTAGGATGGAGCTTGGAAAGCTGGTGAAGAAAGTGTTGGAGAAATCTAGCCTGGGGGAACTAAGGCTGTGGATAAGGGTTTCAGCGGTGGGGGAACTGGCAGGCGATAGTTTGGAGGTGTAATTTGATGGGTGGCTCTTAGTAATGCACTGGATGTGAGGTTTGAAGTTCAGCTCAGGGTCAAACACAACATTGATATTGTCTACTATTGGATTTGGCCTGAGAAAGTGGCTGGGAAGGGGGAAGGAATTGGGGGCAAAGATACAAAGTTTCAGGTGGAGAGCTGAATAGAATAACTTTGGTTTTGCCAATGTGAACTGGAGAAAGTTCTGGTTTATCAATGACTTGATTAGCCTGCAACTCACTGTCCAAACTTGAAGAATAACCACTAAGGTAAAGTACTGGAAGCTGTGGAACCATGTCCCAGAAGGAGCAGACACCTTCAATAGAGGAAATAGACTGAAAATAAATGTGAAAATAATGAACTAACTTTTTTTATAAAGCACAATTTTTTAAAATTGTGATTATCCAGATATGTTTTTTTTTGCATCAGGATTTATATTAAATTTATAGATGTAACAAAATGATCAATCTGCTTTTCTGTAGTGACTGAGGGATAATCAAACCAGATCAGGGCTAGTACAGATATTGCATTTATTGCAGCCACCCAGAACCATCAGTATATGATTAGAGAGACACTGGAAGACCACTGTAGTCTTGAATTTGAGGTTCCATCTCGATACTGCTTCCCACTTTATAACACTTTAATGGTTACAGTGCATTGAGCAAATACATTTTTAGATTGTGGAATGGGATGCAAGTGTTGTATCTACAATTTCCGAACAGTACATTCCCAATGCCAGCTGTGATGTTATGATATTCACCAGAAGCGAAAGTGACTCTAGGATCATTTTCTTTTTAGGAGCAGACTGCCTGCCTACAACTTGAGCCAGGGGATTTTGTATAGAGGAAGTGGAGGAAAAGGGAAAAAGCCAAGTGGCATTGAAGCCAAGCTGCAATTCTATAACACTGCAGTTTGAAACTGGAATAAACCCCGAGCAAGGAAGCTTCATCTGCACTTTCCCAACCTCAGACCAGCCTCTCTGACTTGGAATGTCAGTTGATGCTGAATAATGACAGGCTTTGTACTGCAAACTTAAACTCTATGAACGAGGTTCGACAACCTCAATCTTATTTCACATAGGACCCTTACATTTGGTAAAAACATTTTCATTCCATCATTCGGGGCTGGATTTGAACTCAATGCAGTCCTGTCATCTGGTGCTACATAGGTGAGGTGAGAGTGACTGCCCTTGACATCAAGGCAGCATTTGACTGAGTGTGGCACCAAGGAGCCCTAGTAAAATTGAAGTCAATGGGAAACAGGGGGAAAACTCTTCAGTGGCTGGAGTCATACCTAGCACAAAGGACGATGGTAGTGGTTGTTGGAGGCCAATCATCTCAGTCCCAGGACATTGCTACAGGAGCTCCTCAGAGCAGTGTCCTAGACCCAACCATGTTCAGCTGCTTCATCAATGACCTACCCTCCATCATAAGGTCAGAAATGGGGATGTTCGCTGATGATTGCACAGTGTTCAGATCCATTTGCAACCCCTCAGATAATGAAGCAGCCCGTGCCCGCATGCAGCAAGACTTGGACAACATCCAGGCTTGGGCTGATAAGTGGCAAGTAACATTCACGCCAGACAAGTGCCAGGCAATGACCATCTCCAACAAGAGAGAGTCTAACCACATCCCCATGACATTCAATGGCATTACCATTGCCAAATCCCCATCATCAACATCCTGGGGGTCACCATTGACCAGAAACTTAACTGGACCACCCACATAAATACTGTGGCTACAAGAGCAGGTCAGAGGCTGGGTATTCTGCGGCAAGTGACTCACCTCCTGACTCCCCAAAGCCTTTCCACCATTTACAAGGCACAAGTCAGGAGTGTGATGGAATACTCTCCACTTGCCTGAATGAGTGCAGCTCCAACAACACTCAAGAAGCATGACACCATCCAGGACAAAGCAGCCCACTTGATTGGCAGCCCATCCACCACCCTAAACATTCATTCCCTTCATCACCGGCGCACAGTGGCTGCAGTGTGTACCATCCACAGGATGCACTGCAGCTACTCGCCAAGGCTTCTTCAAGAGCACCTCCCAAACCTGCAACCTCTACCACCTAGAAGGACAAGGGCAGCAGGCACATGAGAATAACACCACCTGCACGTTCCCCTCCAAGTCACACACTATCCCGACTTGGAAATATATCACCGTTCCTTCATCGTCGCTGGGTCAAAATCCTGGAACTCCCTTCCTAACAGCCCTGTGGGAGAACCTTCACCACATAGACTGCAGCGGTTCAAGAAGGCGGCTCACCACCACCTTCTCAAGGGCAATTAGGGATGGGCAATAAATGCTGGCCTTGCCAGTGACACCCACATCCCATGAACGAATAAAAAAAAATTCACTGCCTCGGTCAGGACACCATCAGCGATAGAGGCACCTGAGGTGTTGAGAAAAAGTAAACATGGGAAGGTCAGAATGTAGCAAAACTGTAATAAGCTACTGTAGCAGTAGGCAACAATGTGTGCAATTCAATATAAAGGGGTTGGCAGTCAGCTAGCCAGTTGGGGTACAAAGCAGCCAGGAGGAAAACTTAGGCAATGGATTTTCCATGTCGGAAGTTTGGACATTTCTCAGGAGAACTAGTGGTTATGAAGCACGGATGGAAAAAAGGGGAAAACTAGTTGAAGTACAGAAACAAACAGGAAGGTCCAAAAAACAAAAGGAGATCGAAGAAAGAGAAACTGAGTAAGATTAAGAAGTGGAAGGCTAGAAATTGTGAGATGAAAAGAGCAACAGGAGAAGTTGACACAGGTTATGCTGAGGCTTTACAATGCAGTGGTCAGACTTCAAATGGAATACATTGTTCAGTAAATACAAGCATTAGAAAGAGGTTGACCGCCGGACAGACAAGGAGGACCAGGCAGGTAGTGCAGGAGTCCCCTGAGTGCATTTCACTCTCTAACCAGTACTGGTGAGGGAGAGGGTTCCTCTGGGGAGTGCAGCCAGAGCCAAGTCCATAAGCGCTAGCCACAATCTTCCAATCATCCTTGGATACAGGGGTGGTGCCAGAGGACTGGAGAATTGCAAATGTTACACCCTTGTTCAAAAAAGGGTGTAAGGATAAACCCAGCAACTATAGGCCAGTCAGTTTAACCTCAGTAGTGGGGAAACTTTTAGAAATGATAATCTGGGACAAAATTAAGTCACTTGGACAAGTGGGGATTAAATAAGGAAAGCCAGCATGAATTTGTTGAAGGCAAATTGTGTTTAACTAACTTGATTGAAGTTTTTTGATGAAATAACAGAGAGGGTTGATAAGAGCAATGCAGTTGATATGGTGTATATGGACTTCCAAAAGACATTTGATAAAGGGTCACATAATAGGCTTGTCATCAAAGTTGAAGCCCATGGAATAAAATGGATATGAAATTGGCTAAGTGACAGGAAACGGAATGTAGTGGTGAATGGTTGTTTTTCAGACTGGAAGGAAGTATACAGTGGTGTTCCCCAGGGGTCAGAACTAGGACAACTGCTTTTTTTGATATATATTAATGACTTGGACTTGGGTGTACAGGGCACAATTTCAAAATTTGCAGAATACACAAAACTTGGAAATGTAGTGAACAGTGATAGACTTCAAGAGGACATAGACAGGCTGGTGGAATGGGCGGACATGTGGCAGATGAAATTTAATGCAGAAAAGTGCGAAGTGACATTTTGGAAGAAAGAACGAAGAGAGGCAACTAAAGGATACAATTCTAAAAGGGTCTCAGGAACAGACAGCCTGGGAGTATATGTGCACAAATATTGAAGGTGACAGGGCAGATTGAGAAAGTGGTTAAAGAAGCACATGGGATCCTGGGCTTTATAAATAGAGGAATAGAGTACAAAAGCAAGGAAGTAATGATGAACCTTTATAAAACACTGGTTCGGCCACAACTGGAGTATTGAGTTCAGTTCTGGGCACCGCACTTTAGGAAGGATGCAAAGGCCTTACAGAGGGTGCAGAAGAGGTTTACTAGAATGGTTCCGGGGATGAAGGACTTCAGTTACGTGGATAGACTGGAGAAGCTGGGGTTGTTCTCCTTAGAACAGAGAGGGTTGAGAAGAAATTTGATAGAGTTATTCAAAATCATGAAAGGTCTAGACAGAGTAGATAGAGAGAAACTGTTCCCATTGGTGGAAGGGTCAAGAACCAGAGGACATAGATTTAAGGTGATTGGCAAAAGAACCAAAGGTGACATGAGGAAAAACTTTTTTACACAGTGAGTGGTTATGATCTGGAATGCACTGCCTGAGGGGGTGGTGGAGGCAGATTAAATCGTGGCTTTCAAAAGGGAATTGGATAAGTCCTTGAAGGGAAAATATTTGCAGGGCTACGGGGACAGGGCAGGGGAGTGGGACTAGCTAGATTGCTCTTGCAGAGACCCGGCGTGGAATCGATGGGCCAAATGGCCTCCTTCCATGCTGTAACCATTCTATGATTCTATGATAAACAAAAGCAAGTGCAAAGGGGATAAGTTACACGGATAGGTTACAGAAGCTTGGAAAGAAGAGGCTAAAATTATTAAATGGTATTGATAAGGTAAATCCAGATTATTACTTCATAGTAAATTAGGAGGCTAGGGCCAGAAGACAGAAATGGAAATGACTAAATTTAGAACAGAACTCCTTTACTCAAAGAGCGATAATATTTCCATAATCTGCCTGGCGGAGTAGGATAGGTTAAACAGTTTGGGATATGTTTTACAGGCAGGATTCTAATTGAGCAGGTACAGGCTGGAATCTAATCGTGATTCCGATGGTTTATATACCCAAGAGTGAATTAGAGGTTGGATTCTAATCAAGTGATTCAGTTTATAGATAGAATAACAGATACCTAGGAGTGATTTACAGCTGAAATCTAATTGAGTGGTTCAGAATGTTTATAGAATCATACAATCATAGAAAATTTACGGCACAGAAGTAGGCCATTTGGCCCATTGTGTCTGCGCCGGCTGAAAATGAGCCACCCAGCCTAATCCCACTTTCCAGCACTTGGTCCGTAGCCTTGTAGGTTACGGCACTTCAAGTGCATATCCAAGTACCTTTTAAATGTGTTGAGGGTTTCTACCTCTACCATCCTTTCAGGAAGTGAGTTCCAGACCCCCACCACCCTCTGGGTGAAAACATTTGTCCTCAGCTCCCCTCTAATCCTTCTACCAATCACATTAAACCTGTGCCCCCTGGTTATTGACCCCTCTGTTAAGGGAACTAGGTCCTTCCTATCCACTCTATCTAGGCCCCTCATAATTTTGTGCACCTCAATTAAATCACCCCTCAGCCTCCTCTGTTCTAAAGAAAACAAACCCAGCCTAACCAATCTTTCCTCATAGTTAAAATTCTCCAGTCCTGGCAACATCCTTGTAAATCTCCTCTGTACCCTCTCTATTGCAGTAACATCCTTCCTGTAGTGTGGTGACCAGAACTGTATGCAGTACTCTAGCTGTGGCCTAACTAGTGTTTTATACAGTTCCAGCATAACCACTCTGCTCTTATATTCTATGCCTCAGCTAATAAAGGAAAGTTTCCCATATGCCTTCTTAACCACCTTATCTACCTATCCTGCTTCCTTCAGGGATCTGTGGACATGCACTCCAAGGTCCCTCACTTCCTCTGCACCTCTCAGTATCCTCCCATTTATTGTGTATTCCCTTGTCTTGTTTGCCCACCCCAAATGCATTACCTCACACTTCTCCGGAATGAATTCTATTTGCCACTTTTCTGCCCACCTGACCCATTCACTTATATCTTCCTGCAGTCTACAGCTTTCCTCCTCACTATCAAGTACACGGCCAATTTTTGTATCATCTGCAAACTTCTTAATCATTAAAATATACCACAAAAAGCAAGGGACCTAATACTGAGCCCTGCGGAACCCCAATGGAAGCATCCTCCCAGTCACAAAATTACCCGTCAACCATTACCCTTTGCTTCCTGCCACTCAGCCAATTTTGGATCTAACTTGCCACTTTCCCTTGGATCCCATGGGCTTGTACTTTTTTTGACCAGTCTGCCATGTGGGACCTTGTCAAAAGCCTTGCCAAAATCCGCGTAGACTACATCAACAGTAGCACTACCCTCATTGACCCTCCTTGTTACCTTATTGTTTATATACACAATAACAGATACCCAGGAATGACTTACAGCTGGAATATAACTGATTCTGATGGTTTATTTATCGAATAATAGATATCCAGGAATGAGTTACAGGCTAGAATTTAATTGAGCACTTTGCGTGGTTTATATAGAGATGTATGGATATCTAGGAGTGAGATATGAATTACACTCTATTGAGTGATGTTCAATTTGCACATTTAAGGAGGATTGAAATATTGTAGCCAAAGCCTCTGTTGCCACTATCTCAGGCTGAACCAGACTGTTTGCAATCTAGCCGTCCTACTCAACGCTAAGTTGAGCTTCCACCCCATATCTTTTACATCACAAAGACCGCCTACTTCCACCTCCGTAACACTGTCTGTCTCCACCCCTGCCTCAGCCCATCTGCAACTGAAGCCCTCATCCATGGCTTTGTCACCTCCAGACTCCATTATTTCAATACCCTCCTGACCAAATTCCTTTTCTCCAGCCTCCAGAAACTTCAGCTCATTGAAAAATCTGCTCCCCATGTCTTATCCCGCACCAGGTCCCATTCAGCCATCACTCGTGTCCTTGCTGACCTACACTGTCTCCTGGTCCCACAACACCTCAAATTTAAAATTTTCATCCTTGTGTTTAAATCCCTTCATGACCTTGCCCCCCTATCTCCTACCAGCCTACCCCATGTTCCTTTTCCGCTCCCTTTGCTCTACCTTATCTTTAGCCGTCTAGATGCCATGCACTGGAATTCCCTCCCTAAACCCCTCTGTCTTAACCCCCTCTTCTCCTTTAAGATCCTACTTAAAATCCATCTCTGACCTTTTGGTTACCCCTCCTAATATCTCCTTTGTCTCGGCATCCATTTTTGTCTGATTGTGCCTCTGATTTTGTGACATGTTTTCCTATATTAAAGCCACTAGATAAATGCAAATTGTTTTCTACAGTTAGCTCTATCAGTTGTTCCATATCCTCCTCTAGTACAATTATGTCCTCACTTCCACCATCATTTGTAAAAAAAACATTGCAAAATATTTATTTAATATTTCCACCATAGCTTCATCCTCCACAATTGGACTTCCTCCTTTGTCGCTGACTGGTCCCACCTTTTCTTCAACTATTGTTTTACTTTTTTATGTGCTCATCAAAGCCCTTACTGTTTTCTTTTATATCACCTTGAAGGCTTTTTCCAATTCCCTTCTACTCTCCCTTTTCTTTAGCCCTTCTACTCTCCCTTTTCTTTAGCCCTTCTATTCTCTCTTTTCACCTCTCTACTGCACTTTCTATATTCCTCATGATTGTCTTTCTATCATATACCTCTCCTTTAAGTTTCAGTTTAGTGTTAATCTCTGTATCCACAGAGCTCTTTACTTTGATGCACCCTCTTTTTGCCCAATAAGAATGTATTTATTTTGTACTTTATGCCCAAGGATGCATCCTTGGCCCCCTCCTATTCATCATCTGCAACATCCTAAGGCACAGCTTCAGTTTCACGTGTACGCTGACGACACCCAGCTCTACCTCTCCACCATCTCTCGACCCTTTTGCTGCATGTGTTGTCAGACTGCTTAAGAACATAAGAAATAGGAGCAGGGGTAGGCAATATTGCCCCTCGAGCCTGCTTCGCCAATCAATAAGATCATGGCTGATCTTCTTCCTTGACTCCACTTTCCCACCATATCCCCATATCCCTTGATTCCCTCAGTGTCCAAAAATCTACCGATCTCAGTCTTGAATATACTCAACGACTCAGCATCCCCAACCATCTGGGGTAGAGAATTCCAAAGATTCATAACCCTCTGAGTGAAGAAATTTTTCCCCATCTCAGACCTAAATGGCTGACTCCTTATCTTGAGACTGTCTCCTCGTTCTAGACTCTCCAGCCAGGGGAAACAGCCTCACGGCATTTACCCTGTCAAGCCCTCCCAGAATTTTATACATTTCAATGAGATCACCTTTCATTCTTCTAAACTCCAGAGGATATGGGCCCATTCTACTCAATCTCTCCTCATAGGACAACACTCCCATCCCAGGAATCAATCTAGTGAACCTTCGTTTCACCCCGTCTAAGGCAAGTATATCCTTCCTTAGGTAAGGAGACCAAAACTATAGATAGTACTCCAGGTGTGGTCTCACCAGAGCCCTATATAATTGCAGCAAGACCTCCTTACTCTAAGGGCGTGATTTTAAACCCCAAGAACGGGTGGGTTGGGGGCGGGTGGGAGTTGAAAATAGTTGGTTTTTGGGTCGCGATCGCAACCCGGCTTTATTTCCAGGTTTAATGTCAGCGTATAAAAGTACAAGCTTCCCACTGGGAATGCAAAGTCCAAAAAATTTTGCCTTTGTGACCCAAAAAAACAACTATTTTCAATTCCCACCCGCCCCCAACTCACCCGTTCTTGGGGTTTAAAATCACCCCCTTACACTCCAACCCATTTGCAATAAAGGTTAACGTACCATTTGCCTTCCTAATTGCTTGCTGTACCTGCATGTTAACTTTCTGTGATTCATGTATAAGGACAACCAAATACCTCTGACTACCAACATTTCTTAGTCTCTTAGCTTTTAAAAAATATTCTGCTTTTCTATTCTTCCTACCAAAGTGGATAATTTCACATTTCCCCACATTATACTCCATCTGCCACTTTCTCGCCCACTCACTTAACATGTCTATACCTCTTTGCAGCCTCTTTGCAACCTCCTCACAGCTTACCTTCCCACCTAGCTTTGTACCTTTGCTTGTCTAATATCCACTCCTGGATAAGCTGCAATTTCCTCCAGTTAAACATTGGAAAGATTGAAGCAATCATCTTCATTACCTACCACAAATTCCATTCCCTCACCACCAATTCCATCCCCTTCCTCAACCACTGTCTCAAGTTGAAGCCAACTGTTCGCAACCTCAACATCCTATTTGAACCTAAGCTGAGCTTCCGACCCCATATCCTTTCCATCATAAACACTGCTTACTTCCACCTTCGTAGAATTGTCCATCTCCGCCCCTGCCTCAGCTCATCTGCTGCTGAAACCCTCATCCATGCCTTTGTCACCTTCACACACGACTATTCTAATGCTCTCCTGGCCAGTCTCTCATCCTCTATGCTCCATAAACTTCAGCTCATTCAAAACTTTGCTGCCCATATCCTAACCTGCACCAAGTCTCACTCACTCATTACCCCTGACCTCACTGACCTACATTGGCCTCTGGTCCCCCAACACCTCCAATTTAAAATTCTCTTCCTCATTTCAAATCCCTTCCTGGCCTCTCTGCTCCCTATCTCTGTAATCTCCTCCAGCCTACAACCCTCTGAGAATGCTTTTCCTCCAACTCTGGACTCTAGTGTATTCTCCACTTCTTTTGCCCCATCATTGGTGGTCACGCCTTCAGCCATTTAGGCCTAACCTCTGGAATTCCCTCCCTAAATCTCTCCAACTCTCTGTGCCTTTAAGACCCTCCTTAAAACCTACCTCGAGTCACTCCTAATATTTCCTTCTTTGGCTCAGTGTCACTTTTTTTCTGATTACACTTCTGTGAAGGTGTGGAGGATAGTGTCTAACCCACTGCACCATCCAGTTCTTTCATCTGGAACTTTAAGGACACGGCGTCTCGACTGGGTAGGGTTGTCAGCTCTGGTTGGGTGTATTTTTCTGGAAGTTTTATTACATGACCTCCCACCTCCAAATGCCCTGCCCCATGCTCTCGACATTGTTTGCCTGACACATCCATCTTCGCTGTGCACCCCATTCCTACCCCAGGAAAGCAAACAGACTCATTGTTACCCAATTAGATGATTTTTGACTGTTAGTCAGCTTTTATTCCCCATCTCCAATATTTTTATAACTAATAAACTAAATCATTCAAATAATATGAAAAACAAAACAATCTTTTTTAATACCCCTATAATTTTTCTCCCTGGTTGCTTGCGGTGGTGTCCTGGAGATTAATCATTAATTCCTGAGACTCCAGAACAGTCCTGGAAGGTTGGCAACCTGAAAAGGGAGGTCAAATGTAGGGAAACATGTTCGATGTAAATGCATACAGCAGTGTATAATGTATGCAAGATGGAAAACTGTGTTCAATTACAATCTTAACGACAGGCTCTCAGACACTGTGGAAATCAGGCAGCAGAAGGAGGAGCTAACAAAGGAACAAATCACTTCCTGGGTTAAACGAAAAAAAACAGCAGGGATTGGCGGTCAACTGGCACATCAGGATACAAAGCAGTCAGGAGGAAAACTTGACATACAGATTGTCCGGGTCGGATGAGTGGAGATTTTGCTGGGTGGCTATGGAACACGAGTAAGAAAAGAAGAACAAAGAGGCAGGAAGATCCAGGCATTTAAACAAAAGGAGACAAAGGGATTAGGTAAGTCTGATAAAGGAGGGACCGGGATTGTGAGAGAGGCACAGGGAAGAAAAAACAGATTGATGCCAAATGTAAAAGGAATAAGCTCCGGGGAATGATCAAAGAAAATTGAGCTTTACACTCTGTAAAGAAAGTAGTTAATGGGGAGGGCCCAACTGAAGTAAATAAAATATTAAAAATAAACCAGGATAGAAGGACCAGAGGACAGCAATGGAAACTAGAGAAAGATACATTTTAATAAAGAGGTTTTTCATGATACTGTTTTCAAATTTACTTTTCACGAATATTATATGTTTGGAATAATCTGCCAGGTAGGGCAATCAAGGGGAAAACGTTGAGGCTGTTCGAAATACAGTCGGATGCCGTGATGGGCGAGTTAAGACACTAGAGAGATGAGCATATGGCCCTCAATGTTACTAACATGCAAAATTCATGAAATGGATCAGGTCGATGAATTAAATGTGGGTGAGCACCTCGGGAGTGGTTATCGTAATATGATACGGTTGTGGTCCTAATACAAAGAGGGAAAAAAAAGTTCGTTCAAAAACAAGGGCAACCAGATTTTAGAAAGATGAAAAGAGAAATTGGCACACAGGATTATAGATCGACAATGGAATTTTTTTTAATAGGAGACTGTAAAGTTGCAGAATAGATATATATCATTTAAAGAAAAAAGGAGATTACTTCAAGTTTCAGAATGCTGTGGATAAAAGAGACTAGAAATTAAAATGGAAGAAGAGGGCATTTGTGGCCATGAGATATGATAAAAATAAGAGAGAATATGAGAAAATAAGGAACAGGGTTAAGAAAGGAATAAAGAGAGCAAGGAGAGAGTATGACAAGAGAATCACAAAAATATTAAAAAGAACAGTAAAGTATTTACAAATATCAGTAAAAAGAGAATTGTTAAATGTGGTGGGCCCCTGAGAGGAGAGGTTAGTGAGTTAATAGAGGATAAGCAGAAATGGGTGGGAATACAACAAATACTTCACTTCAGTGTTTACAAAAGAGAAGGATATTGGGGGGGAGGTAAATCCTGAATTGGTTAAAAGTGAGATGCGATATATTATCATAGATAAAAGGAAATTATTAGTTAAGTTAAAGGAGGGCAGCAAGACCTGACTGGATTCATCTAAGAATCCCACAGGAAATGGGGAAAGAAATAGTGGAGACCCGAGAAATCATATTGCAGAGTTCTATTTGAGAGTTTGTATGCCGGAGGGCAGCCAATGTAATAGTCATTTTTAAAAAGAGAAACTGAGCTAACCTGGATAATTACAGGCCAGTTATTTTAACATTTGTGGTAGGGAAAATTTTAGAACCTTTTAATTAAAGATGAAATTACTAAGCATCTTGATGAAGAGAAAATAATTGGAAGCAGTCGACACTGATTTCAGAAAGGAAGATCGTCTTGCAAATCTGAGAGTTATTTGAAGAGGTGATATGGGAGAAATTGACTTTCAGAAAGCCTTTGACAAGGTACCACACAGGAGACTATTGGAGAAGATTAAGGGGTATGGAATTAGGGAAAGGGTTGCAAATTTGATTGAAAACAGGTTAGAAAGGAGGAAACAGAGAGTCAGAGTTAAAGGCAGATTCTCAGTGGTTGGAAATGGGTTCTGTTCTGGGACCACTTGTGTTCACTGTGTACATCAATGATTTGAATATATGGCTAGAAGGAGTGGTGTCCAAATTTGCAGACAGTACTAAAATAGGAGACATAGTAAATAATTCTGAGGACAAAAAGAATCTGCAAGGGGATACTGATGGACAAAAAGTGGCAGATGGAATTAGTTGGTAGATTTGGGAGAAAGCTGGGTGATGTGTAAGAGCATAAAGAAAGCTAATGGAATACTGGGTTTTATGGCCAGAAGTATGGAATATAAAAGTTGAGATGTAATAGTGAATCGATACAAAACTTGAGTACTGTATCTATTTTTGGGCTCAACAATATAGGAAAGAAGTTGAGGCAATAGAAAGGGTGCAACAAAGATTCACTAGGATGTTTTTTGGTATGAGGAAATATAAATACAAAATTATACTTGGGAAAATTGGAGCTGTTTTCATTAGACAAGAGGGCTGATTTGATTGAGGTGTTTAACATTATGAAGGGATGGGACAGCGAAGATATAAATAGATTGTTTCCAGTGATTAGGGGTCAAGAAAGAGGGGATGTAGATATGATATAAATGTAAGAGATTTAGGACAGAGAGCAGGAGAATCTTTTTTACACAAAGGATAGTGAGGCTGTGGAATGCACTACCAGAGTTAGTGATTTGAAGCACAGATCTTGTCAACATTTAAGAATAGGTTAGATAGGTGGTTGAGGGAAAGGGGAATAAGGAGATATGAGTAGAGGGCTAGCACATGGGATTAGGACTATACCTTGTGTGGAGGATAAACATCAACACAAACTGGGCGAAATGGGTTGTTTCCATATTGTATTTTCTATGTAATTCTAATTGAGGGCCTTGGGTGGTTTAAATATAGACTTATGGATATCTGAGAGTGAGTTTCAGGCTGGATCTAGTCAAGTGGTACATATGGTTTTTAAACTGATACCTGGGAGTGAGTTACAGGCCAGAATTTAATTGAGGGGTTCAGATGGATTATAGAGCAAATGATGGGTACCTGGGAATCAATTACAGGCCTGAATCTAACTGGATTCAGGTGAATTACACAACAACTCTCATTTATACAGTGCCTTTTAATGTAGACAAATCTCTCAGAGCACTTCACAGAAGTGTAAGTATAAAAATGGATGCCAAGCCAAAGAAAGAGAGATTAGGAGGAGTGAGCAAAAGCTTGTTCAAAGAGCTGGATTTTAAGGAAGGATATAAAGGTGGAGAGGCAGGTGGGTTTATGGGGGGTAGTTCCTTGGCGTTGGATAAGCACAGCTGCCAATAGAGGGGAGGAGGGGGATTACACAAAATGCCAGAGTGAAAGGTGGTTGGGAGGGGAGGGGAGGGGATTGCTGATGGGGTCATAAAGGGTGAGATCTTGAAGGGATTTAAACAGAAGGATGAGAATTTAATATTTGAGGCATTGAAAGACTGGGAGACAATGTAAGTCAGCAAGGACCGGGTTGATGGTTGAGCGTGATTCGGTGTGGGACAGGGTCCAAGCAGCAGAATTTTGGATGAACTGAAGTTTGTGGAGGGTAGGGAATGGGAGGTTCGCCAGGAGGATATTGGAGTAATCAAGCCTGGAGATCATAAAGGCATGAATGAGGGTTTCAGTGGCATGTGGGCTGAGGTAGAGGCAGACAGTGTTGCAGAGGTATAAGTGGGTGCTTTTTTAACAGAAAGGCTATGGAGTCGGAAGCTCAGCTCTGGGTCAAACCAGACACCAAGTTGCAAACAGCCTGATTTGGCCTGAGACATTGGCCAGGGAGGGAGAAGGAGTCGGTGGTAATTAATGGAATTTTTGGCGGATCTAGTAGGCGACATGTTGAAGGACCATGGAGAAGGGAGGGTTTGAAGATGAGCAGCAGTTAGCACGTATGACAGTGGGTTTTTGAAGAGAGTGACAATGCCTATGGAAAGGGAACCATTTACAATTATCAGCTAGCCAGCAAGGGAAGTTGGGTGGCCAGGAGCTTAGTGGGAATGGGCTCAAGGGAGCAGGAGGTAAATCTCATGGAGAATATGAGATTGAAAAGGACAAAAGGTGAGATGGAGATGGGGTTCAGAGCGAGTGGGAGGAGGACTGAGGGAGTCTTAGAAGACTCCGTGTTCAACATGTACAACCAATGCAGATGAGGTATTTTCACATTCAAATATATTGCCGTGGCTTAATGTAGAAAATGCTGCAAGGCCTGCTCTACTGCCTGAAGAAATTCCAATTGATTGATATGTTGTGTGGAATACTTGAATGCCCACTTCCCTTGCATTCACTTATCTTGGAAGATGAGCCTCCCCAACCCTGACTGGAATAAGTAGTTCACTTATAATTAGGACAACCGAGGAGAAACACCTAGAATTCCAGTCCTGGGTCTGCTGCTGGAGATCACACGGTGCACATGCACTGTTTCATGAATGAGTTAAGACGAGTGAGATTTGCTAGAGACCATTGCCTGATTAAATTCAACTGAAGGACTCTCTCTCAAACATTTGTGCATTTGCTGCCGTCGGTCAGCGTACCCGTTAATAAGTCTGAGGTGTGAGAAATTAACCTTCTGTTAAGTGTTCAGGGTCAGTGAGCACTCCCATAAATGGACCTCATCTCATATCTCCCACGAACAAAAGTGTCTTTATCTGCCCAACCTAGGGATCAAAGAGAGAACACTTTACACTGTGTTCGGCTTACTGGAATCTCTCACGTGCTGCCAGGTGACCTCCGCATCTTTGGTAGGTGGATGAATGGGCACTCTATGAAGGCTGAGGCTATAAACCAACCACAATGTTATTTAATGTTAGAGGTAAATGAACAATACTCAGTACAAACAGTACATTTATAGTCATTGCAACCTTTACTATTCTCAAGATGTCAAAACAGCCATTCGCATGTTGTCAATGATCTACGAAGTCTGTCCACACAAATACATGTACCATTTACTGTAAAGTTCAAAGAGAGGCTGAGCAGTGTCCATCTTATCAGACCAAAACATCAAGCTGACCAGTTGAATAGACTGGAATGGCTTGACTCATTGAGCTGTGTCAAATACTTTGAATTAACTTTTAGACAGTTAGCCATCAGAGTATAAGGATAATAATGAAACCACACCGACCACCCGATATTCATTCCATTGGTTTCCCTTTAAGAACTGCTGGTTCAGCCGCTCAGTGCCACGTTCCAGTGGGCAGAGCGTAACTGGCGCACGCTCTGCCTGTTGGTACTTAAATTTGCATTAAGGTCCTAGTGATGTCGAAGGACCCCACTTTCCATGGGCTAATGAGACTCCTGCCTGTTTTCAGCAGGTACCTGGGCTACCTATTTCAAAATGGCGGCGACCTGGAAATCATCAGGAATGGGGCAGTAGGTGCTGTGCTGCCATTTACATCATGCTGTTGCCCTGTTCCCACCCAGCGGGGGTGTGATGAAAATTGGCCCCACATGTGTTAAGAACACTTGGACTGAAGAAGGCATCTTGACTATAAGCATGCCAAATTGAACTAGCCAACTAGTTTGCCCACTTGGAGAGTGTTTGTATTTTGATGGGCCTTTCCTAATGGGTGACAGTCCCAGATATTCTTCTGCATTGAGATGTCTTTTTGAGCTTTTCTAAAGGCGTTCAGAATTTTTGTCCCCCTATCATGACATTTTTCTTTTATTGCCCCCATCCCTTTAAATTTCACTTGCACACAATTTTCTGCTCCCACCACTGATTTTGTTCCCTACTTCTGCCTATGTCTACATCTGGAGCTGTGAATAACTATGCAACTTGGCTGACCTAGAAAATTGAATGCTGTTAGCACTTTATCATTATGGTGAGATTATCACCAGTTATCAATCATTTTAGACCTGACTTACTCCAGTAAATCAAAATTAACTCCCTTGTTTTAGAAGTAGACATTTGTGATGTCTAATTTTCATAAACACATTGAGCGCAGCTAGGATTACATGCTGTAAAGAGGACTGATGTACACAAGAGGTTCAGACAGTGTCAACATAGTTACAGATCAAAGATAACAACAGGTTTGTTATTTTAGTGAGATAGGAATAACAAAATTTATTATTCTAGGAGATTTTAATTACTCACTCGTTGGGACAGGGAGGGAGTAAATGGAGAAAAGATACTGGAATTCTGAAAATGTATACAGGACTTCTTCAAGCAATATGTTTGTACACCTATAAGGGGAGAGGCGTTAATAGATCTAGTTATGGGTAACAAAATAGATAGATGGATGAATTAAATTTGGGTGAGCACTTTGGGAGTAATGATCATATGATTAGATTTAAGGTCCATATAGAAAGGGGAAAAGTTAGTACAAATTAAGGACATAGTTTGGAATAGGGCAGATCTTATGAGGAGTGAGTTAGCTGAGTTAACATGGAAAGAAAAATTTGCATGCAAGAATGTTGATCAACAATGGGATATTTCTTAAATATCGCAAAGTTGCAGAATAAATATATACTATTTTTTTAAAATGGAGATTGCATCAATTTTCAGAATGCTATGGATAAGTAGAGGTTAGAAACAAACTAAAATTGAAAAGGGTATATAGGGCCAATAGGTCTGATTAAAAATGAGCTAGAATATGAGAAAATAATTGTAAACAATTTTACAACACCAATTTATAGTCCAGCAATTTTATTTTAAATTCACAAGCTTTCGGAGATTTCCTCCTTCCTCAGGCAAATGTAAACATTTGCCTGAGGAAGGAGGAAATCTCCAAAAGCTTGTGAATTTAAAATAAAATTGCTGGACTATAACTTGGTGTTGTAAAATTGTTTACAATTGTCAACCCCAGTCCATCACCGGCATCTCCACATCATGAGAAAATAAGGAAAGAGGTTAAGGAAAACAAGAAGGGAGAATGAGCATAGAAAAATTTAAGATCAGGACTATATTCTACAAATGTATCAGTAATAACAAAATCGTTAAGTGTGAGATGGGACCTCTGAGAGGATAGTAAGTTGGTAGAGGATAAGTGGGAATAACAAGTATTTCACTTCAGTATTTACAAAAGAAAGGGATATTGGAGAGGAGCCACATCCTGAATTGGTTAAAAGTGCAATGAGATATTCTAAATAAAAGGAAAGAATTAGAGGTTAGTTAAGTTAAAGGAGGGGAAAATGGTGGGACCTGACAGGATATTCCCAAGAATCCTAAAGGAAATGGGGGAAGAAATAGTGGAGACCATGGAAGGTATATTGCAGAGTTCCATTAGGAGTGAATTTGTGCTGAAAGACTGGAAAATGGCCAATGTAATACTCACTTTCAAAAAGAGGGACAGAACTAACAGCTATCCCAGATAATTACAGGGCAGTTACTTTAACATGTGTGGTAGAGAAAATTTTGGACTCTTTAATTAAAGATGAAATGACTAAGTACGTAGATGAAGAGAATATAATTACAAGCAGGCAACATGGATTTCAAAAAGGAAGATCATGCTTGCCAAACTTTGAGGGGTGATGGATTTGGTGGATGTGGTTGACCTTTCAGAAAGCCTTTGACAAAGTAACACACAGGAAACTATTGGAGAAGATTAAAGGGTATGGAATTGAACTGAAGGTAGTAAATTAGATTTTAAAAACTGGTTAGACTGTCGGAGCTAAGGACAGTTTCTTAACAATGTAGTAAAACGTCTCAAGATGCTTCAAGGAGTGTTATCAGACAAAATTTGAAACCGAGCCACGTGAAGAGATATTAGGACAGCTGACCAAAAGCTTGGTCAAAGAGATAGATAGGTGTTAAGGAGTGTCTTAAAGGAGGAGAGAGAGGTTTAGAGGGGGAATTTCAGAGCTTAGGGCATAGGCAGCTGAAGACACTACCTCCAATGGTGGGGCGATAGAAATCAGGGATGGGCAAGAGGCCAGAATTGGAGGAATCACTGTGGTTGGAAGTGGGTAGTGGGTCCCAAGGGTCTGTTCTGGGACCGCTTCTATTCACATCAATGATTTGGACATGAGGCTAGAGAGAGCAGTGTCCAAATTTGCAAACGATACTAAAATAGGAGGCATTGTGAATGAATAATTCTGAGGACCAATGAGATACAGATAAGATGGTAGAATGGGCAAAAAAGTGGCAGATGGAATTCATTGGTCCATTTTGGTTTTTCAAAATAAAGTAATAATTATACTTTGGGGGAAGGCTGAATGATGTGACAGAGCAGAGAAATGTTTGAGGGTTCAGGGTTAGAAGGTGTTAAAAGCAGCACTTCAAGTGGATAAGGCCATAAAAAAAGCTAATGAATTATTGTGTACAAGAAATATGGAATATAAAAGCCAAGATGTAATGGTGAATTTATATAAAACCGTAGTAAGACTACAGTTGAAGTACTGTGCAATTTTAGGCTCCGTACTTTAAGAAGGATGTTGAGGCAATAGAGAGGGTACAGTGCAGATTCACTAGGATACTGCCTCTTGTGAGGAAATACAAATACAAAGAAAGACATTAAAAATTGGGCTGGTTTTTGTTACAACGCAGGAGATTAAGGAGTGATTTCATAAAGCTGTTTAAAATTATGACGGAATGGGACAGATTAGATAGAAACAGATTTTTCCCAGTGATGCGGGGATATAGATATAAGATTAAATGCAAGAGATTTAGGACAGAAAGCAGGAGAAACATTTTTACACACAGGTTTGTGAGGCTGTGCAATGTGTTACCAGAGTTAGTGACTGAACATTTAAGAATAGGTTGGACAGGTGGTTGAAACAAAGGGGAATAAAAACATGTGGTAACAGGGCAGGGACATTGGATTAGGACTAGTGTTTGTGTGAAGAATAAACAGCAACACTGACTGGCTGAGTCGAATGGCCTGCTTCTTTGTAGTTCTACATTTTCCACTCCTCTCTATCCAATGGTTGGAGCCTGCTTGGTCTCATTGCTAGATTGCAACAAATGGTGGAATTTGCATTGAGTTTGTGACCTCAAGGATATTCACAATCAGACCCCTCACATTTAACTAGTTGCGTCTGTTTGACCACACTGCAGGAGCCTAGTACCATTCTCCAAAGCAGCCTCCCACAAAAGCTTGGCTTAGCTCGAACAATTTGTGCAGCCAGCCATCGTGCAGATCAAAATCAGGAGTTTCAGGGCTATATTCATATTTAAAGTTGAAACCTCCATGTACATTAATCGTTTGTCAAAGTAAGGTCTGGTCACCGCTGTCTGCAATTGTGGGTGAGCAGGTGCCGGTGGGCGGGCAGAGAGCCCCTCGTATGCAGCCTGGCCTACCTGGTATCCTTTTAGTAATCTTCCTTTTCTTCTTCAAAACATTGCAGATAACAGGATTCTTATAGGGAAACCCATTGGTGCTGTGGTGGAAGCTTCCTCTGACTCTTGGCCCATGGGAAATTGGAGTCATGTGTAAAAGGGGTAGAGACCCGGCATTGCAGATCTCTGCCTCTTTTTTCCAGCCTGTAACTGGTATATACGAGACATTATGTACAGAAAGTTCAGGCCCCAGTGTGTTTGGGCGAGGACTCAGCAGTGATACTCCCCACCTTTCTGACACTAAGAGCGCTAAATTGGACCGTGACGCGGCCTTTCGAACATCCAAGATGGCGTCTTGGCTGCGCATGGACGTTTCTAACATGACCTGTGCCGGACGCCATCTCGGTATAGGAGTTAGCGCATGCACAAATACCAAACACCGGAAGCATGTAAAGTATGGAGAAAATGGACACAATCAGTGTGCAACGCTGATTTGAAGTGATAGACAACATTTTGTCACTTAAGGCTCAACTCAACGCACAGACTTAACCACGACCATCGGAATGTATCTTCGAGTGCCTGGAGGACCCTCACCAGCGCCATATAAAGGGACCATGCAGGATTTACAGGTTAGTGGCTGGATTATTGCTTCTGGCTGCCGAGACATTTGTAATTGTTTTTGGAGGTCTCCTATACTTGAATACTAGGACCAGCGGACATAGCCTAACATTTAGAGCCAGAACGTGCAGGAGTGAAGTTTGGAAATGCTTCTACTCGCAAAGGGTGGGAGAAGTTTGGAACGCTCTTCTGTAAACGGCAGTTGATGCTAGTTCAATTGTGAATTCTAAATCTGAGATTGATGGATTTCTGTGAACCAAGGGTATTAAGGGATATGGGACTAAGGTGGGTATATGGAGTTAGGTCACAGGTCCAGCATGATCTCATTGAATGGTGGAACAGGCTCGAGGGGCTAACTGCCACTGCCACTTGCTGCCTCCTGTTATGCGCCACCTTTTGCAAGAAAGCGGAACGTGTGTCTGGGTGATGTGCCTGTCATGGTTGAATAGCTGCCAGCTTGTGTGGCCTAGAGTTGTGGGTGGGCAGCTTGCAATGGCGGTAATATGTAAGGGTGAGAGGAAGCATCTGATTGGAAGAATTGAGTATTGATAGAAAAAGTTTCTTGGTATGGGGGGTGTAATGCGTGGTGATGCGGCTAGTGGTGCAGTTGGTAGGAGACGCCACTTGACAGTTGACCTCGCTCACCTTGACCACTCGTGTCAAAGCATTGAACTTCTTCCTGCACTGCATCCATGTTCGTGGTGCTGTACGCCTGGCATTGACTGCGTCCCCGGCTGCCTCCCATTGCCTTTTGGCCATATGTTTGGAGGGCCTCTTGCCACCGCAACCCCCCCCCCCCCCCCCCCCAGCACTCTCACAGGCCTGGTACCAACTCAGATTGGTGAAGTCTGGCATACAGATTGAAGGATGTGGGATTTAGTAGTGTGCAACCTTTGTTCAGTGTTTTAACATAACTCATCACAGGGACGGGGCCTGCATCTGTATTTTACGTGTGCGATGTCTGATCTCCGTTCAGACCCCATGCAGACAGCAGACTGTTATTTTTAGCAAATAACAGGTATTGGCTACCTTTTTAGAGATTTTTAAGAGCCATCCTCCCTTTGAGATTGGGGCTCCCCCTGCTGGTGGAAAGTATGAATTGCGTTGAATCGATGTGCAAGGCCTGGATTTCAACGCAGATTGATGGTGAATACTGAGGCAGGATGAAGTTCTCGTCCTGCCTGCGCTAGGGCTGTTGGGCGTGGGTTCATAGCGGATCATGCTACCTGAGCCCAATAATAGGCCCTATTGAATTTTTCCCCCTGTCTGTCAGGGCTCACGTGGAGAATGGGCCACTTGGGCAAGATAATAAATACTCCAGCAAAGAATCAACGTCTTCATCTTCAAACGAGGAGGGGAGAAAACAGGTGAGAAAGAAAGCAGCACTAAAAAAAATTGCTACCTTGCATGGGCAATGCATTGAGCTGTGGTCTGGGGGGACACTGGTTCTTGCACATGGGGCGTTCCTGATCTCAGGCCCAGGTCACAATTATTGCTAAAGTTTTATTCTGAAGCTTCAGTATTGTCATTGGAAACTGCTAAAAATTGGTTGACTTGTGTATAAGGTCAACATTTAATACAAAATGGAATAAATCATTATTCTGGTGTGTGACACTGAACAGTTTAATTCATTTTTTATTTAATTCATTAATTATTTAAGCTTCTGATGTGTGAATATAATTGTCTAATAAATCATTGGTAAATGGAGAACAGAGACAGTCAGGATTATTAGGACCCCTCAATGCTTTATTACCAAAGCAAATGCCCTACTTTAAATTGCTATTTAACACTACTCTTATTTTGGAATGAGAGTGATAAATTAATTATAATATATTAGCAAAATTTTTCACTTGACTATATATTCATAAAGTGCAAGCTTGATTCAGTTGGTAGCTTCTGACTCAAAAGTTGTGGGATCACATACTACTCCAAGATTTGAGGACACAATCTAAACTGACACTTCAGTGCAGTACTGAGGGAGTGTTGAATTGTTGTGGGTGCCATCTTTTGGATGAGATGTTAAAACAAGGCCTTGTTCATGTTAAAGATCCATAGCATTATTGGAAGAACAGCGTGGTGTTTCCCCAGTGTCTTGGCCAACATTCCTCTCTCAACCAACAAATTTATCTTCTTTTGCCTTTGTGGGACCTTGCTGTGATGTATCTTCCTGCATAACAATAGTGACTGCACTTCAAAAAGTAATTAATTGGATGTGCAACACTTTAAGACTTCCAGAACAATTGAAAAGCACTAAAAATATATAATTTAAAGCAGCTGAGTTTTGAGGAGTGGAGGTGTGCAAATATTCAGTCATCCACTAAATGGCTAAGAGAGTCTTTAACATTTCAGCTGAGATGAATTTAAACAACGTGCAGAAATACTGAAGGGGTTCTATGTTTAAAATGTCTGAAATGAAGTCATACACACTA
This sequence comes from Heptranchias perlo, assembly GCF_035084215.1. Classification (NCBI taxonomy): domain Eukaryota; kingdom Metazoa; phylum Chordata; class Chondrichthyes; order Hexanchiformes; family Hexanchidae; genus Heptranchias; species Heptranchias perlo. The sequence goes on from NC_090332.1 coordinate 64,852,438, forward strand.
AACACTTGAAATGCCTTGTGTAATGTAACATAAACTGATGGAGGAGATAGTTTGCTGGGTGGCAAGGAAGGGCTGGCTTAGTGAAGTACTGTTACATTGTAAATAAGTATTTCTAGTCCAGTCTATAGCTGTTGTAAATATATTTGATTTTATACAGAGTCTCCAGGCACTGCAGTTGGGGACTGCTGCAATATGCATCTTCCATTTTTTACAATTCCTTCACTGCTCCATGAAAGCACACTGGCAGCTTCAAACAACTGCCTCTTCAGCTGTTATGTGAGCCAGCTACTGAGAGTGTGGAGGAGGGGGGCTGGAGCAGCAACAAGAAAAAGTACAAATGCAAGAAATCTGAACTAAAAACAGTTAATGCTGGAAGTGCACAGCAGGTCAGTCAGCATCTGTAACGGGAAAAGACAGATTATAACATCTCGAGTGTATGTAACTCATCTCTGGAACAGCAACTGGTTGTTGGGCTGAATACCGAAAGCTAGAATGGGATGGAGGAAGTGCCAGAGTGGGCCGCATTCTACTCCTAAGGGGGACATCGCTGGTGTGGAGGATTAACAAGGTAGAACATGTTCTCCAGGAACAATGGTCTGAACGGTATTAAAGGTGGAGACACTGCAGCTCTGAATGGGAGATCCCATCCCCTTTTTGTTGCTCACTTTACAATAGTTTATGGTCATGGTGTTGCTGGATACAAAATTTGTGTCTGTAGTTTCCTATACAGTGAGTTCCCAAAGCCAGCTGGTAGAAGAAAGGATTCTGGCATCATTTTCTTGTATTTGGGACCGAACTGCCTTCCTACATTTTCAACCACGGGGATATTGTGTAGGGGGATCTTAAGAATGAAGCAAGAATCAAATTAGTAGGGAATCCAGGCCATAATTCTAAAAGAGTGGAGAGAAGTAAATATTTAGATGTCAGAATGTGGGATAACTGTGCTCTCAGATGGAATAAAGCAGTGTTTAATGTGTGCCTGACATTAAATGGAAATCTGGATTGGATTACAATATCAACAGCCTGTCTCTAAGACCCTGTGGAAATCAGGCAGCAGGAGAAGGAACTAATCACTTCCTGGGTTAACTGAACACAGCAGGGATTGGGGTCAGCTGGTGCATTGGGATACAAAGCAGCCAGGAAGAAAACTTGATGTATGGATTATTCAGGCCAGGAGAGTGGAGATTTCTCGGGGGAACTGGTGGCTATGGAGCACGAGTAAGAAAAGGAGAACAAAGAAGGAAACCAATTTAAGAACAGAAGGCCCAGACACTTCAAACAAAAGGAGATGAGGTGAGAGACAGAGATTGAGTAAGATTAAGAAGTAAAAGGCCAGAGATTGTCGAATGAAAAGAGCAACGGAAGACGTCTACACAAGATAAACTGAGGCTTTAAAATACAATGATCAGACTAGATTATGGGTGTATTTGCACTCCATGTTCAGCATCAGTGCAAAGCCATTTCAGCTTTGTACCAATGCTACACTGGCAATGTAACTCCATAGCCAGGGCCTGACCTGATTCTGGAATGTAACAGTGTTACTGGCTCCTGCAGGGGAGTACCTAACACACTGGTTTGTCACCACATTTACTGTAAATCCAGTATCTGCTTTGCTGATGGGTGCGTCCATTCTGACATAAGCACCCACCCATTTTATGCAAGTAATCTGACCCCTGAAACTGGTGGGGTCATCCACCCATCCCACTCGCAGTGTGCGATTCCTGCACTGCCACAGTTACGGTAGTGAAGCTGGATAGTGGATATTCGGGGCCCTAGTATTTAGCATAGGAACAGGAGTAGGCCATTCAGCCCCTCGTGCCTGCTCTGCCATTTGATAAGATCATGGCTGATCAGTGCAAGAGAGTTCCAAACTTCTACCACCCTTTGTGTGTAGAAATGTTTTCTAATCTCACTCCTGAAAGGTCTGGCTCTAATTTTTAGACTATGCCCCCTACTCCTAGAATCCCCAACCAGCGGAAATAGTTTCTCTATCCACCCTATCTGTTCCCCTTAATATCTTTTAAACTTCGATCAGATCACCCCTTAACCTTCAAAACTCTAGAGAATACTACCCCAATTTGTGTAATCACTCCTCATAACTTAACCCTTGAAGTCCGGATATCATTCTAGTGAACTTGCGCTGCACTCCCTCCGAGGTCAGTATATCCTTCCGAAAGTGCGGTGCCCAGAACTGCTCACAGTACTTCAGGTGCGGTCTAACCAGGATTTTGTATAGCTGCAGCATAACTTCTGCCCCCTTGTACTCTAGTCCCCTAGATATAAAGGCCAGCATTCCATTAGCCTTCTTGATTATTTTCTGCACCTGTTCATGACACTTCAATGATCTATGTACCTGTACCCCTAAGTCCCTTTGGACATCCACTGTTTGTTTTTAACTTTTTTTACCATTTTAGAAAGTACCCTGTTCTATCCTTTTTTGGTCCAAAGTGGATGACCTCACATTTGTCTACATTGAATTCCATTTGCCACAGTTTTGCCCATTCACCTAATCTATCAATATCCCTTTGTAATTTTATGTTTTCATCTACACTGCTTACAATGCCACCAATCTTTGTGTCATCGGCAAACTTAGATATGAGACTTTCTATGCCTTCATCTAAGTCGTTAATAAATATTGTGAATAATTGAGGCCCCAAGACAGATCCCTGCGGGACTCCACTAGTCACATCCTGCCAATGTGAGTACCTTCCCATTATCCCTACTCTCTTTCGCTCAGCCAACTTCCTAACGAAGTCCGTACTTTTCCCTCAATTCCATGGGCTTCTATCTTAGCTAACAGTCTCTTATGTGAGACCTTATCAAATGCCTTCTGGCAGTCCATATAAATAACATCCATTGACATTCCCCTGTCCACTACTTTAGTCACCTCTTCAAAAAATTCAATCAGGTTTGTCAGGCACGACCTACCTTTCACAAATCCATGCTGGCTCTCTCAGATTAACTGAAAATTCTTGAGGTGTTCAGTCACCCTATCCTTAATTATAGACTCCAGCATTTTCCCCACAACAGATGTTAGGCTAATTGGTCTATAATTCCCTGATTTCCCTCTCTCTCCTTTCTTAAAAAGCGGAGTGACATGTGCAATTTTCCAATCTAGAGGGACAGTTCCTGAATCGAGAGAACTTTGAAAGATTATAGTTAGGGCATCTGCAATGTGCTCACCTACTTCCTTTTTAAAACCTTGGGATGGAAACCATCTGGCCCTGGGGATTTGTCACTCTTTAGTGCTATTATTTTCTTCATTACTGTTGCTTTACTTATGTTAATTTTATCGAGTCCCTGTCCCCGATTCAATATTAGTTTTCATGGGATTTCCTGCATGCTATCCTCTCTTTCTACTGTAAATACTGACTCAAAGTAATTGTTCAACATGTCTGCCATTTCCCCATTGTCAAAGACAATATCCCCACTTTCAGTTTTTAAGGGGCCAACACTGCTCCTGACCACCCTCTTTTTCCTAATATAGCTATAAAAGTTCTTCGTATTGGTTTTGATATCCCTTGCGAGTTTCTTTTCATACTCTTTTTGTAGCTCTTACTGTCTGTTTTGTGACCCTTTGTTGATCTTTGTATCTTTCCCATTCGTCAGGATCTGTGCCATTTTTTGCCTTTTTGTATGCCCTTTCCTTATGTCTTATACTGTCCCGTACCTCTTTAGTTGTCCATGGCTTTCCTTTTTTGGCAAGTAGAGTTCTTGCCCCTCGGGTATAAACCGGTTCTGTATCACGTTAAATGTTTCTTTAAACATTTCCCACTGATCATCAGTCGTTTTACCCATTAACAGATTTGCCCAGTTTACTGTGGACAGTCTCTGTCTCATCCCATTGAAGTCGGCCTTGCCAAAGTCTAGAATCTTAGCAGCTGACTCACTTTTTTCCCTTTCAAACACTACATTGAACTCAATCATGTTATGATCGCTATTGGATAGGCGTTCACGTACAGTTAAGCTGTTAACTAAATCTGGTTCATTACTCATTACTAAATCTAGTATGGCTTGCCCCCTTGTTGCCTCCAGGACATACTGCTGTAGAAAACTATCCCGGACACACTCAAGAAATTCACTACCTTTCTGACAGTTGCTAGTCTGCTTTTCCCAATCAATGTGAAGGTTAAAGTCCCCCATTAAGACCACTGCCTTTGTTACACGCTTGTCTAATCTCTGCATTTATACAATCCAGCACTTCAGAGCTGCTGCCAGGGGTCCTATACACAACTCCCACTATAGTCTTAGATCCTTTCCTATTTCTCAATTCAACCCATAAGGTCTCTGTTGGCTGCTTACCTCTCGTTATATCGTCCTTTATCATTGAAGCGATTTCATCTCTAATCACTAAGGCTACTTCTCCCCCTCTTCCATTTTCCCTATCTCTCCTGTCGACCTTATATTTAGTTCCCAATCCTGACCATCCTGCAGCCATGTCTCAGTAATAGCTATCATGTCATACCCTCCAATTTGAACCTGTAGTTCATTTAATTTAGTCCTTATACTCTGTGCATTTGTATATAGAACTCTTAGTTGGGCCACACACCCTAGCCTGAACCTTTAGCTTTGATGCTGGGTTAATTGCCTTCTGCCTTCTAGTTTTTACTTTATCTGTAGTGTCTAAAGTACACTTCCTTTCTATAGCAATCCTATGACGTGTGAGTGGGGTTTAACTGGATGTGGTCCTGGGTTTTGATGGCACTTGGGAATGATCCTGGTGTTTGGTAGAACTGGGGTCGGGGTCCTGAATTTCACAGGACTGCGGTGGGGCTGCTGGGGTTTGACAGCATGGGTAGTGTTCTTTTGTTCTGGCACATTTGTGGAGGGGATACCTGGGGTTTGGAAGAATTGAAAGGTGGAATATTGGGCTTGGCTCACTGGTGAATATCTTGTCTATCAGCGATAAAGGGAGGAGAAGAGCATGGACCTGACAACACAGAAGGGGATGGGGATCCCGGGTCTAGCAACACTGGTTTGTAGCTTTCAATGCAAACACTGGTGTTTTGTGATTGGGTCCTGAACGTGTATTTGTCTGTATCCCTCCGACTTTAAGACCCACCTTTAAAACCTACCTCTTTGACCAAGCTTTACTCACCTGTCCTAATATCTCTTTCTTTGACTTGGTGTCAATTTGTGTCTGATTATGCTCCTATGAAGCACCTTGGGATGTTTCACTACGTTAAAGGTGCTATAATAATGCAAGTTGTTGTATCTGTGTGTTTCTCTGTTTCTCTTTTTTTGTGTCCCCATATCTCACGGGTGATTAAAATTTGAATGCTTACATTTTCTAATTATCAACAAAACAGATGATAATAAAGTGCGTTTCTGTTTGCTTTCAAAATTGAACCTTTTTTTAAGAGCTCAAATTAGGCTGAGAAAAGACGCTGGCTCACAGCTTAATGTTTTCTGAAGTTTATACAATATAAACAAAAGCTATAACCGATGACTAAACGGTGCAGTCTGTCATTTTTTTTCTCTCATTCACACACCAAGCCTTTTTTTTAAAAAAAGCATTCAATATAAACTTTACCTGAAATAGAGCTTTTGAAATTTGTCATTTAACTTTTCTTAATGTTGAAAAACAACCACACAAACTGCTGGAAGTTGAACATAAACATTACAGCAATTGAGCTGGACTAAATGCTACTGATGCATCATGGGAAATTGTGCGCCCTGCTGCAGAATCTACCTTCCATTTACATTCATAGCTGTGGGCAAAAATATTAAGTCCAAGCACAAGGAGAGGTTGAGGTCTTCAAGTAAAATAATGAAGTTATTAAAAGACACAAAAGACAATCCAAACGGTAAATGTTGCCGTGTTATTTTGAAATATGTATTTTATCCTTTTTATTTGTGAAAACTTTATTATGGAAATTAGAGCTTTCAGCAACTGGCAGATAATTTTTTTAAAGCATTATAATTGATTCAATTACTTAATCAAAAAACTGTGAGCAAACTGTTAAGATGGTTTTCCCATTATAAATGTTGACATAAAAAGTAACGTCATGGACAGGAAGTGTGCTTCAAATGCAAGATGTTTAATAATACATAAATAGATTACTGTTACTTATTTGCTTGTTCATCATTTGTTAAATAAATTTGCTTAATAGTTTAAACCTAAAATGAGGTGTGATGCTCTGCCACTTACTGAACACGATAGAGAGTGCCTATAGTGGTCTGGCTAATTCCAATAACCAAAATCATTAACAGAAGATTGTTTTGTTTGTTACCCTGGGCATATTACTCAGCACCCACCTCGATATCAAGGTTAGGGAAAATATTCTTGGACAGAGGTGCAACCCACCTAATGAGAGTGATCTAAAATGCAGTAGTCAAAAAAATCTGGAGTACAAAAGGTAGAGAAGACCCAAAAAACATAATCGTTCAATTCCTTGTTAGTACTGGGTTATCCAACCTCTGCCAGGGCGGGATGGAGACTCTACTATTTTCTCCTGTGCCCTTGGACTGGGAGGAGAAAACACCATCAAAGGGTTCTGCTTCTGCTTACTATGCAGTGACCACTGCTGGAAGTACAGGTGGGGATGTGAGCTGAGTAGCTTAGTCTGCTGACACTCTAGAGAACCTATCCCAGCAAGGAGTCAGCACCTTGTAGAGAAGAGCAGAATATTAGGAATAAAATAAATGATTGTTTTGTTTTGCAGAAGGAACGTACAGTGTTAAGCCACGTACTGCACAGAGCAGAGTGGGAAGATGGACACTGTGGTTAAAGCCACATCACTGCCCGAACAACAATTCCGTGGTTGTGGCTCAGGGGAAAGTGTTAAGCCTCTGACCAGCCTAACTCAAACCGAAAGCAGTCAGGAAGGAAAACCATATTCCACAAATCCAGTTGGTCAGGAAACTGATGATACAGCATTGGAACTGAAACCATTTAGCAACACTGAGCACTCCATCGAAAAGAGCATTTTGGAAAATGCAGCCATTGGAGATTCTTCACTTCAGGAAGCGCAGGCACCTTCAACTTGCGGGGCTGGTAAGAAGTTGGCCACATTTCCAGAGCACCAGGAAGATTATGCGAAGGATGAAGATATCAAATGCTCTCTTTGTGAAAAGACCTTCAGTGAATTATCTTCATTCACTGCGCATCAGCGCATCCACAAGAACGAGAAGGCATTGAAATGTAAGGTATGCGACAAAGTTTTCATGCACTTGTCGAGTCTCCTAAAGCATCACCGTATTCACACAGGTGAGAGACCATTCAAGTGTGAGGTGTGTGGAAGGGCTTTCTCAGTTTCATCGAGCCTCTTGCAACACCAACGCATCCACACTGGGGAGAAGCCCTTCCAGTGTGACATCTGTCAGAAACGCTTCACTGAATCCTCTTCACTCAAAACGCACCAACACATCCACACGGGTGAGAAGCCGTTCAAATGCTCAGAGTGTGGGAAGGGTTACAGCAGGTCATCGCAGCTGCTGATCCACCAGCTCACACACACAGACGAGAAGCCTTTTCAGTGCACCATTTGTCTGAAGGGTTTCATCCAGTTCACCCACCTCACCACTCACCAGCGAGTTCACACTGGTGAGAAGCCATTCCAGTGCGACCTCTGTCAGAAGCGTTTTGTCTCCTTCTCCTCGCTTGCGTCACACCAGCACATCCACACAGGTACGAAGCCATTCAAGTGCGAGGTGTGCGACAAGACCTTCACGCAGTCATCAAACCTCCTGAAGCACCGGCGCATCCACACCGGTGAGAAACCATTCAAATGTGAGGTGTGTGACAAGACCTTCACTGTTTCCTCAAGCCTCCTGAAGCACCAACGCATCCACACGGGTGAGAAGCCTTTCAAGTGTGATGTCTGCTCAAAATGCTTCATTGATTCCTCTTCACTGACCAGGCACCAACGCATCCACACCGGTGTTAAACCATTCAAATGCGAGGTGTGCGACAAGACCTTCACACTGTCATCAAGCCTCCTGAAACATCAGCACATGCACACCGGCTAGAAGACCTTCCAATGTAATGTGTGCCGGAAATGCTTCACCGTCTCCTCTTTGGTGTGGCAGCACATCCACACAGAAGAGAAACCATTCAATTGCTTCAGTTAGAAAGGATTCATTCAAGTGTGTCATCTGTCTCAAATTTTTGATTGACTTCTTCCACCATCAGCTCATCAACATGAGTGAGAAGTTATTTGAGTACCAGGGGTAGAGTTTCTGCTTGTTTATGCTAGTAATATCAGCTTAATCCGGGCAGAATCAGCTGAACCAGTGCAAAAGATCCAGGAATTTTAAACATAAGTGAGTTACGCTCAAAACCACTTGCGTCCATATTTCCTAGGATCTTTTATGCTGGCTCAAGATTCAATTCACGCAGATCAGATCCTGCCCACAAAACTGACCAGGTCCCCAGATCAGGATTGTGCTGATTCGGGAAAGCTCTTCAGATTGCGCTCATTTTCTGAGGCGCACAGGCACTAGTAGTCATGTTTTAAACGTTTTCTCATATCAAAAAATATATAATTTACTAAAAGTGACTGGTGTACAGCAATGAAACTATTAAATGGTTCAATATCGTTTTTTTTTAAGGTCAGTTTTGGTGATTTAAAATCAGGTTACTCACAGGTGGAGGACTAGACATCCATATTAAAAATACTTATTTTTGCTGATAAACCTATTTTCAGTTGTATTAATAAAACGGCATCAGCCTACCACTCTCTTAATTACATCAAGGAATACTTCTCAATGGAAAGAATAATGTTCTATTAGGCTGCCCGATTCTGCTAGCTCATGGAAGAGTTTATGTTTGTGATTATGCAAATGAATTTTAACGGAAACTTGAACTGTAACCTAACCAGTGCATTTTGGGGACAATTACCCAATTGCGCCCAAAACAGAAACTCTTATTTCCACCCCCCCCCCCCCCCCCCCAGATGTTTGCCAAAGGCTTTAACCAAACCAATCCACCCACCTCACCAACCACCACAGTATCCGTAAAGGTGAGGAACCTTCCTGTGTTATTTACCAGAATCACTAAAGAAAGAAAGACTTGCATTTATATAGCGCCTTTCATGACCTCAGGACGTCCCAAAGCGCTTTACAGACAATTAAGTACTTTAGAAGTGTAGGCACTGCTGTAATGTAGGAAACACAGCAGTTAATTTGTGTACAGCAAGCTTCCAAAAACAGCAATGAAATAAATTACCAGATCATCTGTTTTAGGCGTTGGTTGAGGGATAAATGTTGACCTGGACACCGAAAAAACTCTGTACGAGTTCTCCTTTGCGCCACAATGACATGTCAACACAGGGGCAAAGTCTTTCAAGTAGCACATTTATGACAAGTCTTCCATCCAACTTGCCAAAGCGCAGCTGTTTAATTGCGGAGTTTTCAAGAGAAAGTTTATAAATTCCTCGAAGCATGCAAGATATTTGAGCACAGAGGGTATCACAGTTGATCTTACTGACGCCGTACTATAACTCACAGATGGGGACTGATCACTGTATCAAGGTGCTCCAGGTATACTATATCGTATTGCAGTACAGAGTCTGTGCCTTTGGAGGAGGAGAACAAGAAACTCAAGAAAACTGAACTTTAAACAAAGGAAGAACCTGAGTATTGTGCTGTGTAGAGAAGCAGATAGCACCACAAGTGCTGGGGAGTCTGCTCTGTTGCTGATGCATGTCTGGTTCCTGCAGCATTTGCTTGTTAGAAGCAGGAAGTAGATCTCTGTAAATTCTGGACTGGATTAAACCAAGTGTGAACAGCTATTAATTAATAAAAAAGCTATTGTAATTATGTCTGATGGTTAAAAATAGTGTTTGTCTCTCTTGCTGATCAACTCCTGAATGTAACAGATTATTAAAGGAACTAAACCCAACTGTCAAATGAAAAGTTTTTTTTGCAAATGTGAATTTTCTTCACCCGAAAGGTAATAGATTTATGACATATTTACCATGGAACGTCATTGAACGAGATGGAATAAATTAGCTTAGGAGACATTATTTCTGGAGTGGACTGATGGATTTGGGGGTGTATTTTCCTCCATTCACTATTTTTAGTGAAAAAGTCACACAGACTTTTCATGAACGTTAGCAAATGGATGCAAATACATACCACGGTATAAAGATGGGTAGATGGGGTTTGTCTGTGAAAAAGGGATGAACCTGCTGGACTATCTACACAGCTGTCTCTTGGGCTGGTGCTGTCTCTCTCTTTGTCAGCCTCCAGTTTAAGTAGTTCCAATTAGTGCACACAAAGTTTATCTTCCTTCTCCCACTTAGAACATAAGAAATAGGAGCAGGAGTAGGCCATGCGGCCCCTCGAGCCCGCTCCGCCATTTAATCAGATCATGGCTGATCGACGACCTCAACTCCACTTTCCTGCCCGATCCCCATATCCCTTGATTCCCCGAGAGTCCAAAAATCTATATCTCAGCCTTGAATATATTCACGACTCAGCATCCACAGCCCTCTGGGGTAGAGAATTCCAAAGATTCACAACCCTCTGCGTGAAGAAATTCCTCCTCATCTCAGTCTTTAAAGGCCGACCCCTTATCCTTCAACTGTGCCCTCTAGTTCTAGACCCTCTAGCCAGGGGAAACAATCTCTCAGCATCTACCCTGTCAAGCCCTCCTCAGAATCTTAGATGTTTCAATGAGATCACCTCTCATTTTTCTAAACTCCAGAGAGTATAGGCCCATTCTACTCAACCTCTCTTCATAGGAAACACTCTCATCCCAGAATTAATCTAGTGAATCTTCTGTTGCACCGCCTCTCAGGCAAGTATATCCCTCCTTAGATAAGGACACCAAAACAGTACACAGTACTCCAGGTGAGGCCTCACTAAAGCCCTATACAACTGTAGTAAGGCTTCCTTACTCTTGTACTCCAACCCCCTTGTAATAAAGGCCAACATGTAATTTGCTTTCCTAATTGCCTGCTGTACCTGCATACTAACTTTTTGTGTTTCTTGTACAAGGACACCCAAGTCTCTCACCATTTAAAAAATATTCTGTTTTTCTATTCTTCCTACCAAAGTGAATAATCTCACATTTTCCCACATTATACTCCATCTGCCACCTTCCTGCCCACTCACTTAATCTGTCTATATCTCTTTGTGCCCTCCTCACAGCTTGCTTTCCCACCTAGCTTTGTATCGTCAGCAAACTTGGATATGTTACACTCGGTCCTTTCATCTAAGTCATTAATATAGATTGTAAATAGCTGAGGCCCCAGCACCAATCCTTGCAGCACCCTACTAGTTACAGCTTGCCAACCTGAGAATGATCCCTACTCTCTTTCTGTCTGTTAACCGATCCTCCATCCATGCTAATATATTACCCCCAACCCCATGAGCCCTTACCTTGTGTAACAACCTTTCATGTGGCACCTTATCGAATGTCTTTTGAAAATCCAAATATACTACATCCACTGGTTCCCCTTTATCAACCCTGCTAGTTACAGCCTCAAAAAAATCTAATAAATTTGTCAAACATGATTTCCTTTTTGTTAAACCATGTTGACTCTGCCTGATCATAATATGATTTTCTAAGTGCCCTGTTACCATTTCATTAATAATGGATTCCAGCATTTTCTTAACGACCAATGTCAGGTTAACTGGCCTGTAGCTCCCTGTTTTCTCGCTCGCTCCCTTCTTGAATAGTAGGGTAACATTTGCTACCTTCTAGTTCTCTGGGACCGTTCCACAATCTAGGGAATTTTGGAAGATCATAACCAATGCATCCACTATCTCTGCAGCCATCTCTTTTAGAACCCTCAGATGTAGACCATCAGGTCGAGGGGACTTGTCGGCTTTTAATCCCATTAGTTTGCCCAGTACTTTTTCTCTAGTGATATTAATTGTTTTAAGCTCCTCACTCTCATTTACCCCTTGGTTCCCCACTATTTCTGGTATGTTTTTTGTGTGAAGACAGATACAAAAGATACAACATTTCCTGATTCCCCATTATAATTTCTCCCATCTCACTTGCGCTGGAATGCTCTTTCCTCCCCTTGCCACTCACCTACTTCTAGCTTTGCAGTTTCAAATATGATTTTTGCCCTGGCAGTCACAGTTCCATTGTTTGCTTCAGATTCAACTTCTGACCTGCGTTCCCTGTGTCACTGTTTCATAGTGTAGATGCTGCACCAGACATGGATGTACTATCATGTGAGAATGCCCATGATCCTGTAAACCCTTTGTCTATGTTCCATCCATCATGATAAGGTGGCGGTAAGGACTATCTACATCTGCGATCACCACATTACTAGCTATCTCATAGCTTACAAACTCAACTGGTCTACCACATTGCATTGCAAGATTTTTAAACGACCAGCAGAGGTTAGCCTTGTGGCCCATGTTGGAACACTTAAAACACATGATTTCATTGTCCCGAGTCCTGTTTGGTTGTCCGATCTGCTCAACGTGAGCTGAACAGCTGACTGACTGAGCGGTTCATCCATTTGATGGTGTGGGGCATCTGGTCTCCCAGCTGTGTGATGGTTCATTGGCTTGTTTGCCTAGAGAGTTTTAAAATTCTGATCAAGTAAACAAATTCTTAAATCATCTGGAACTCTTTCCAAAAATCTATCTCTTGACATTAGGTGACAAGACCTTTGTATTCAGTTACATTTCTGCTCTCAAACTAAAGCTTCTAATATTCAAATCATCAAATGTAATAAGTGGATTTTTCCTTCATTTCTTAAATTTTTGCCTGCAAGTTTCAGGCATTAAATCATACGCATCAAGAATAGCAATGTTTTACAACATCCTATTTCATACTATCCACTGGATTGGCATGAGAAAATTCAGTGCTTTATCACTTAATGTTGTTGTGAGAGGGCTAGCCCACATGTCTTTGTTCCACTTATGGTGAAAAGATAAAAATTCAAATGCCAAGAATGCATATTAGATATTCTTTTTGCTTAAGGTGTCAGCCGTGGCTCAGTGGTAGCACTCTCACCAGTTGAGTTGGAAGGTTGTGGGTTCAAGTGCCACTCCAGAGACTTATGCACATAATCTAGGCTGACACTTCAGTGCAGTATTGAAGGAGTGCTGCACTGCCAGCGTGCCATGAGATGTTAAAACTTTCAGGTGGATGTAGAGGATCCCCTGGCCAATAGTTCTCCCTCAACTAACATCACAAAAACATTATCTCACTGCTGTGTGTGGGACTTGCTGTGCGCAATTGGCTGCCGCGTTTCCTGCATTATATCAGTGACTACACTTCAAAAATACTTCATTGGCGCCTTGTGATGTGAAAGGCCCTATATAAATGCAAGTTCTTTCTTTGTTTTCAGTTCAGTGTCACTGCTTACTCCCTTGCATCTCCTATAATCTGCAGACTACCTTTACTGCCCAATACCTAGTTAAATTATAGCGTGACCTGGGGGCCATAACAATAAGGCCCCTTTGTGTGTACTATATACACGTGCCCCCAAGTGTGTCTCTCCTATCTTCCAGAAGGAGCACTCTAGTGAGACAAGGTCAACTGCAAATCAACAAACTATTATTTTACATGAAGTATATGAATGAACAGAATACTGTTTTCACAGTGAGTTTCATCTATTTCCTATTACTCCACAAATAATAAAATATGAAAATTTTGCCATTGAATGGGCTACCTTGCTTTACAAGTCAGAATTGTTAACTGACTGGCACTCATAGAAAGCAAAATCTCTATCTCTCTTTTCCTGACTGATCCCAGACTCAAATCTACAGCAAACTGTCCTTTTCCAGACAAAGAGTGAGGCACCCAAAGATTTTATCTCTGCCCATCCCCCAGCTCTATGTTGAGGATTGGCTCATCCAGCTACTAATCCAAAATACCACCTCAAATGAGGAGCCTCCCCCTTAATGTGGGAGCTATAGCAACTACATTGTGTGTTCAGTTAGCCCTCCTGCTATCCTGAATGAAGGAAACCAATTCAACATTCTAGGTATATACCTCTCTGGAATGTGCTTAGGACCCGCCCCCATTGTGCCCAACTGATAAGGTATTGTGAGTACAAACAATTCTGTTAACTTTTTCGCCTGGTACCTCAGCTAATGGACCTAATTGACATTCCAGATAGCTTGTGCATTTCTGGGAATTAACCCCCGTGAACTGAATTTAACTTCATAACAACATCAGAGCATACATTAATGCCTAAAATAGGCAAAAATCTCAGAATATGACACCCATCCTTTGCTATTACCCCACACACTGTCTACCCTGCCACTAACCCAGAATTGAGTCCCCCCCGAGATAGACCAACCCATCGTAGCATCAATGCAAATTAACTCATACACTGCAACCAATGCATAGAATAATCTCCTCATTTTCTGTGTGTAAATCTCTCCAACCTTCTTCCCTTCTTTCTTTCTACTTCTCCCACTTCCTCATCTGGTCCTAAACACCCTCTCCAGATTACCTTGCAAAGCATCCGCTATGTTACGAACAAGGCTTTCCCTATTGACAAGTTCATCCTGGGCCTAATTTAAACCTGGCTCATTGAACAGTGGCTCATTTCCCCTCACCAAGGCCAGTCCACCTGTCATTTTACCATGTTCCAAACTAAAACTGCCACTGTGGGATGGGCTTCATATGCAAGTCTCTTCTCAACCTGTCCCCTTACTCTTCTGGTTCTTAGTCCTCACACCAGCATCTCATTCTCTATTACGTATCTCATTTCTTCTTCGAAGTTCTCATTGCCCATCACCTACCAGCCTGCCTGGCATCTTCCTTACCAAATTTTCTTCACTATTCTCCTCACTCAGCTTCTGCACCAAGCATGTCCTCATCCTCGGTGATTTTAACCTCCATTTAAATTTTCCCTCCCTCCTCTGATTTTTCCTAATTTTTGTCGTCACTCAACCTCGCCCAACATATAATCTCCCCTACCCAAGAGGTAACTACCCTCATGATCTCAGCATGAGGCATTGCCACCTTAGAGGCGACAATCACACATAAGGCTATGTCTGATCACTTCTATTTCCTTCACCAGTCACATCTAAGTGGCTACCAACAACCTCTCAACCGTCTCTCTCACACACTCTAACTCTCAATTCCTTCTCCTATGGTCCTCTATCTGTTATGATACAGTTGCCTCCAAAAACTTTGCTTCTTATTTTCAAGGTCCCTTTCCTTTTTCCACTTCTGTTGTCCCCCCGGTACAACACCAATCGTTGCAACTTCATATCTGAGGGTCACAGGCTTCCGTGCACTTGATGGATACTAGCCAGATCATCCATGGCCAGATCTGGTTCAGGCACCTCAGGCAGTTTCACCTCTCTATCTCAAATGCCGAAACCTCCTACTACTCCAGGATTATCTTGCAGGACATGTACAATTCCAAACTCCAGTTTTCTACCACAATCCACTTCCTTCGACCACTCACCCTGCACGCTGCGTCCTCATTTCTAATGTGAAGTTCAAGGAGCTCAGGGATTTCTTCAGCTCCAAAATGAAGTCTATCTGCTCAGTGCCTCAGCCTTTTCTTGACCCACTGCCCACCCCCTACCCCTCCTGTCTCAGCACGCGCACTTCTACACTTGATAACTTCTCCCCTCCATTTCCCTTCCAGCTCTCACCACACTCAGTTCCTCCATGAGACCTACCACCTGCTTCCTTTACCCACTTCGGATTCAATTTTTAATCTATGACTGATCCTTGGCGCAATACTTACTGACATCATTAGCGGCTCTTACTCCTCCACCCTCCAAATCTCATGTCACCATCTGCCTCCTTAAAAAGCCCAACCAGGGCTCATCTACCCTCTGGAAACTCGTAAGTTCTCAAATGTCTTAATGCCACCTTACACTCTAATCAATCCTTTTGAATCTCTTAACTTTCCATCCCACTACAGCACTGAAATGATTCTGGTCAGGGAAAATCTGGGCAACTGCAACCATAGAGCTTTATCTCTCACCTTCCTCAAACTCTCAGTGATGTTTGACATGGCTGGCCACTCCATTCCCCCTCCACTGCCTCTCCTCCATGCTTCACCTTTGTGGCACCACATTATTGGTGGTTCCGTTCCTATCAATCGAAATGAAGCCAACACATCTCCTGCAATGGCATCTTCTCTCAAATCCACTGCAGCAGGGTGACTGAGGGCTGCTATGTCAGCCGTAGGCTGATGAGGGGCCTGATCCCCGAATACTAGGAACTGCTGTGTAAAAAAAATCATGTTGGCTGACATTAAGGAGTTTGAAGATAAGTCCAATCACCAATTCACAGAGGGTACCACAGTGGAGGCTTCTAGGACTGAGCTGAGAAAGGAGCATGCTGGAATTTTTCAAGAGACCTCCACCCATTCTGAGGAAGTCCAAAAATGGTCGCTGAGAAAGGTCCAGGAAGTCGGTTCATAACCAAAACAGTCAGGAGGAAAGCAGTTTGGATCAGGTCCTCAAATTGCAGGCCGAGTTGGAAGACACTGCTGGAGCTCTGGGGAGGACCAAATCCAAAGCCATCCAACTGGCCAAGGAGTTGCCAAGTCTGGAGTCCCACCTAAAGGACACCCAGGAGTTGCTCCAAAAAGAGAAGAAGCTGGGGTGGCAGGTGGTGTCCCTGCAAGCACAGTTGGCGAATGACAACAAGGGGCGGCCGCTGGTCAGGCAGGTCTGTGAGCTGCATGAGGAGCTCGAGCGCCTCAACAAGCAACACTGGGCTGAGTGGTTCAGAGGGATAAGACCATCAAAATCACTCCAGCAGTGGGAGTAACTAAGGTTGTACATAATGAAATAGTTGACCAAAGAATGCAAACTCCAGGGAGCCATGACGCTGAAGCAATTGAGCAAGAGGTGTCGCGCAGTCAACCAAGATGGTATGTAAGGCAACCATTGATGGTGTTCAGGAACTAGTTGAGCCTAAAGCTGATACATCGGTAGAAACCGAGGGAGAAAGGAAATCACTGTCCGCATTTCTGAAGAAAAGGCCCCAATATTGCCCAACAGATCCAAAGCAGAAAATGGCCAATCATTAGGAAGTAAGTCAGGGCATGAAGGAAGAGGTGATCGAAAACTTATAGAGCAAGACCCAAGTATTGGACGACTATGCAAAGAAACCATTGAAACCACCATAACGGAGGTTGTGAAGAAGGTGGAGAAAGGTTCCTTTGGAGCAAGAGGAACCAAGTGCAAGGGTAAAACCCGTGGGTGCATCAGATGGACCAAATCGAGGGGCAGGCACAAACTGCAGAAATCAAGTGGAGGGATGGTTGCTTTAAGATGGAGGATGGAGCCAAGCGCTCACGGTCGGAAAACGCGACGCAGAAGCTCGTCATCCTATGGAGTGCGTCCAAAGAGCAACGGCTGAAGTGATTAATGAGAAGCTCTGAGAAACCCAATCCATGACCACCACCAGGGTTTTTCTTTGCGATCTTATGGGATCGAGTACTGGTACGGGCAGTGGAGAGTTCCACCTCTACAGACCCCTTTGTCGAAGGGAGTACATGAGGGAGGGATCCAAGAAAAAACAGAGAAAAAGAAGCCTGTTCCAGACCAGGAAGCCATTCCGGTGGATTCTCCTTCCCTTAGGCCTATTCTTTGGTCGTTCATTGGTTAAGGCTGCTGTGAGGACTACGTTGTATGATGGGATCCGACCACCAGCAGTTTTTCGAGAGTGCATTGGAAAAGAGACCAAATGGACTGAGCATGGAGCCGGGTCAGCTCAGGGGAATGGTGATGCCCTCTCCAGAGCATGCTGCCTCGCGGCGCAGGCCGCTAGTGTCGATGGCTCAATGTGGAGGGGGCTGGGGGATGTGTAACAGATGACTGAGGACCAATATGTCAGCCATAGGCTGATGAGGGCCCTGATTCCCCAAATAAGGGCATGGCCCTTTAAGAGACGTCACCTTTAAAAGGTAATTAAGGCTGGAGTGGGCGGAGGCCGTCCCCAGCCAGGTGAGAATAAAAGGATAAAAGGGCAAGACACAAAAAGAAAGTAGAGTCCTCCTGAACAGGAAGCTGGAAGGCAGTTGGGTTCTGAGGACTGGGTGAAGCTGATGAATTGAGGGCATCTGAAAGAGCCTAGGAGTGGGAAAGTACTAGGTGTTGCTAAAGATACTGTGACTTTGTGTTGCATGAATTGAAGAAGTGTTTTGAAGTATGAAGTGGTCAAGGGCTATTGTTTGTTGTATGAAGAAGGCTATGAGATGGTAGAACCCTGTGATACTGCACAATAAACTCTAGTGCCTCTCAAGGTTTTATTCTTGGTCCCTCATGTACATGCTGCCTCCCAATGACATCACTGGCAAGAATAGAGTCAGATTCCATATGCTGATGATACCCAGCTTTACCTCTGCAACCATCCTAGATTCCACAGCTTTTGATGTACTGTTTGACAACCAGAAAATTCTCCAGCTTAGCATTGGTAAGGCTGAAACCTTCCTTTCCTGCTCCTATAATAGCTGCTACCTCAGACTGAATCCTGAGATGTGTAACTTTTTTGTGCTGAGCTTTATTCTGAGCTAAGTTTCAAAATTAGGGGCTATAAATATGATAGTCACTAATAAATCCATTAAGGAATTCAGGAGAAACTTCTTTTTCCAGATAGTGGTTAGAATGTTGAACTTGTTACCACATGGAGTAGTTGAGGTGAATAGCATAGATGCATTTAAGGGGAAGCTAGATAAACATATGAGAGAGAAAGGAATAGAAGGATATGCTGATAGGGTGAGATGAAATAGTGGAAGGAGGCTCATGTGGAGCATAAACATTGGCATAGACCTGTGGGGCCAAATGCCATGTTTCTGTGCTGTAAATTTGATGTAATTTATATCTCACTCTTGCTAATAATTTCTTACTTCCAAATGAATGCTGAACTAAATAGCTGAAACAGTAAAATACACATTAGGGGTTGTGATCAAACTGCACAGTGCTGTGGTCAGACCACAACTTGAAGACTGCATCCAGTCTGACTCATTCAAGCACTGGAGACAGTACAGTGATGAGCCACAAGGGTGATCCCTACCCTTAGAGATTGGAGTTATGAGGACAGACTGGAGAAACATGGGTTTTTCAGCCTTGAAGGGAGGTGATCTTAGAGCTACAGAAGATAGCTATAGGGATGGAACATTTTAAATTAAATTGCAAGGGTCAAAGGAAATGCAGGTTCAAACTAGAAAAAGACCAGTTTAGGACTGATAACAGAAAGTTTTTCTTCTCAGTGATCAACACATAAGATGGGCTCCTGGATACAATAGTGGAGGCAAAAACCTGATGTGAGTTAAGAGACAATTGGATGCTGCAATAGAGGGGGTTGTAGGGTCCTTCTGGATAGATGAATCATGGTGGGCTGAATGGCCTTTCTCATCTATAATTATCTATTAACTTCTGCAATATTGCCCTCCTTTGCCTCTACCTTACTCCTACCAATGAAATGACATATACCAGTCACCTCCAGACTCAAATTCTCTAATGCTCTCCTTAGCAGCATCCCAAACCTCTACATACTCAAATCCCAACTCATCTGCAACATCACTGTTTGTATCCTATCCCACACTGAGTCCTGCTCACCTATTACCCCTTTCCTCCCCAGTATGTTATTTTCAAAATGTTCATCCTGGTCTATGCATCCCTCAGCAGCCTTCTCCCACCCTACCTCTGCAATCTTCACCAATTATCTATATCCTAGCTTGCACCTTATTGCCTTCTGTGCACTCCCTTCACCACCAGCGCACAATGGCTGCAGTGTGTACCATCCACAGGATGCACTGCAGCAACTCACCAAGGCTACTTCGACAGCACCTCCCAAACCCGTGACCTCTACCACCTAGAAGGGCAAGGGCAGCAGGCACACAGGAACAACACCACCTGCACGTTCCCCTCCAAGTCACATACCATCCCAACTTGGAAATATATCGCTGTTCCTTCATCGTCACTGGGTCAAAATCCTGGAACTCCCTACCTAACAGCACTGTGGGAGAACCTTCATCACACGGTTCAAGAAGGTGGCTCACCACCACCTTTTCAAGGGCAATTAGGGATGGGCAATAAATGCTGGCCTTGCCAGCGACGGCCACATCCCATGAACAAATTTTTTTTTTTAAAGTACCAAGGTTGATCCCCTGGCTTGTTGAAGTTCCCCCAGCCAGAGTACATTCTGTGCCCTAGCTACCTTCAGTGCTTTCTCCAAGTGGTGCTCAACATGGAGGAGGACTGATTCTTCGGCTAAGTGAGGGCGGTAGGTGGTAATCAGCAAAATGTTTCCTTGCCCATGTTTGACCTGATGCCATGAGATTTCATGGGTTCCGGAGTCAATGTTGAGGACTCCCAGGACCACTCCCTTCTGACTGTATACTACTGTACTGCCACCTCTGTGTGTCTGTCCTGCCGGTGGGACAGGACAATGCCCAGGGATGGTGATGGAAGAGTCTGAAAGGTATGATTCTGTGAGTATGGCATGTCAGGCTGTTGCTTGACTAGTATGTGGGACAGCTCTCCCAATTTTGGCACATGTCCCCAGATGTTAGTGAGGAGGACTTTGCAGGGTTGACTGTGTTTGGTTTGCCTTTGTCATGTCTGGTGCCAAGTGGTCCAATGCCAGGTGGTCTGTCTGGTTTTATTCTTGTAACTTTTTGTAGCGAGATTGTACAACTGAGTGCTTTGCTGGGCCATTTCAGAATCAGCCACATTGCTGTGGGTCTGGAGTCACATATAGGCCAGACCGGGTAAGGACAGCAGGATTCCTTCCCTAAAGGACATTAGTGAACCAGATGGGTTTTTACGACAATCTGGTAGTTTCATAGCCACCATTATTAATACTTGTTTTTTTTTAATTCCAGATTTTATTTAATTAATTGAATTTAAATTCTCCAGCTGCTGTGGTGGGATTTGAATTCATGACTCTGGACTACGAGTCCAGTAACATAACCACTATGCTACCTCCCATCCAAAAGAAAAGTGAAGAAAAAGACAGGGAAGCAGAAGAGAACAAAGGAAGCAAAAATAAGAGTTAAGGGGAAAGAAACAGAAACATGATGACATTAGAGACGGATAAGAGAGTGACCATATTTTCTGACTTGCCCTATGCAATTGACCAGTATACATATTAAAAATCTTGTTTATGATGCACACTTCCTGACCGGTGGTTCATTTCAGTAACACTTTATATCAACAATTATAATGGAAATTTCCTAGATAAACAATGTTTACATAGGATGTTTCCATTATTTATGTAATCATTTTATTATAGGAAAACCATATCTAAACATTTCACCATCATGGTTTGTTCAGGTAGAATTATTCAAAATATTTTTTGAAAGAAAATTGTCTGCCATTTTTTCTCAGTAACTGAAACTTCCATGTCCAAAATCTCTACCTACACACACTTCCTGTCCACGTAATCTTACTTGACTATCCAAATGCAGCATGATGGGAAGTTGCCTGGTAAATTTTTTTACATTGCATATTTCACAATAACATGATTAAATGTATCCATTGAATTGTTTTTGTATCTTTTTTTAATACCTTCATTTAAGCTTTTACTTGAAGGCTTCAGCCTCTCCCAAATGCTTGGGCTTGGTTTGATATTTTTGCCCTGAGATGTGCTGCTGTTTATTGAAAGCAGATCCTGCAGAATGAATGCACACAGTTTGCAAAATTTCCCAGATGTAGCTGTAGCATTTAGGCTAGCCAAATAATGGAATGATTTTTTCACAGTCTCTGACAAAATCTATTTGATCTTTAAATTTTTGGAAGAAGAACTAGAGGACAAATTTCAAAATCTTTATTCAGCTAAAGTTTACATTGAGTGCATTTTAAAAAGTGTATACATGTGGGAGAGCAAGATCTGTTGCAGCTTTAGTTGGTGTTCAAATTGTAAATATTTTATAGACTTCAGAAAGTGTATTAAAATGAGAGAAAGACAGTTTTGCATTTACTCATCCCAATTTCAATTCTTTGTTTTCAAATTCTTTTTTTTCCAAACTAAAAGCCTCTAATTATTACCTGTGATTTGTTGATAGTTAGGAAGTGTAAGCATTCTAATTACTGATACCTGTGAGAGAGCAAGAGTGAAGGTTAGCACTGGAACTTGATCAATTCCTGCCCTGGTGGAACATTGCTCTACTTTTTTTTTGTTTCTGTTCATTTTTTTCTCATTTTTATTTCTTTGATCTATCTCCCTATTCTGCAGATTGAGAGTCCGTTTCACACTACCAGACGCGCAGTTTACCCACCTTCCTTGGAAAGAGAGAATTTATAAATATAGATAAACTCTATCCCTATTAGTATGAAACTGGCTCCCTGTCTGTCAGAGAATACTGAACCATTAATGTGGCATATTGGGGCAGATGTGATGTTCACCATTAGTATTAGCTCAGCCAAGAGACCCTATCCTATTCCTTTTTTTCCTAATGTTAATATGGAGATGTATTTAATATACGAGGCTAGACAAACCAGAGAAAACAATTAACTCAAACTATGAACTCAAGTCAACTGAAGGTATAACTTCTTCACATGGACAGTTAGGGTGTGGAACAGACCATCACCCAGAGAAAAGGGTGTTGCTTATTTGAATGATTTATAAAGGAAGTGGATTAATTCCAGAATCAACAGATAAATGAGAGTTAGAGATTTGGGCTAGGAAAAAATATAGAAAATAGCCTGATGAGGTAGTTGGGGGGGGGGGGGGGGCGGGGCGGGGGGATGAGCTGGTCATCTTCAGATGAGTCACTTGGTTTTGTGTGTACTTTGATGATTGCACAGATCAGACAAGCTTTTGAACTGTTTCCCACAGGTTCTACATAGATACAGTCTTTCCCCAGTTTTGAGTGCAATGGTGTAGCAATAGTGATGACAGCTGACCAAATTTCTTCCCGCACATAGGGCACTCATACAGCCTCATCTGCATGTGTGTACACTCATGCTGGATTTGGTTTGATGAATTCCTGAAGCCCTTGCTGCAGGTGGAGCATTTGAATGGTTTCTCTCCCCTGTGTACACGTTGGTGCGTCACCAGGGTGGAAGACTGGCTGAACTCCTTCGCACAGTCAGGACACTTGAACGACCTCTGTGTGCCTGTGGAGGCTGGATGGGTGCCTGAACTTCTTTCCACAGTCATGGTACTTGAATGGCTTCTCTCCCGAGTGTGTGTTCATGCTTGCGGAGGTTGGAATAGTGATTGAAGTCCTTTCCGCAAATGGGACATGTGAAGGGTTTCTCGCCCGTGTGCATCAGCAGGTGCCATTTGAAGTGCCAGGATTAATCAAAACCTTTGCCATACTCAGCAGATGAAGAACTTCTGATGACCTGGTGAACGCTGTTGATAGTCTAACCTTATGGAACTGCTCAAAGTGATTACATCTGAGTATCTCGTTGACTGATGAATGGAGTCTGATTGTAGAACAAAAAGCTAACAATTACTGGTTTGAGTGTTGCAGTGAAAATCTCTCTCTCGTACCATTTTCTTTGCAATATATTTCCAGAGCGAGATTCAATTTATTTTCAACACATTCCATTGGTCCTCCTGAGCAACAAAAGCATCTATGCTCTTCTTCTCTGAAACCACAAACTTCCCATTCTTGGTCATGTCTCCAAAGTGAGTGGGAGCCAGGCAGTTCTTCACATTGTGGAAGGGAAATTCAGAGGGAGAGACATGCTCACTACGTCATAAGCAAATTTCCAGCAGATGGTAGGGCTGCCTTCCATCTGTTTTTTGAATGGTTGAGGTTAGGCTCACACTTAATTGAACTACTGAGGGAGTACTGTATTGTCAGAGGTGCCACTTTCAGCTGAAATTTCAAACTGAGGCCCCTCTGCCTGGTCAGCTGGATGTATAAGATCCCATGGCACTATTTGATGAAGGGTAGGAAAGTTCTCCTTCTGTACTGGCCAATGTTCCTCCCTCAACCAACACCACCAAAAACAGATTACCTGGTCATTCAGTCGCTGTTTGTGAGACTTTGCTGTACACAAATTGGTTGCCATGTTGTGTGTTTGTCTTCAGTCCCCACCACAAACTCCGTTCCTTAGCCACCAACTCCATCCCTCTCCCTGGCCACTGTCTGAGGCTGAACCAAACTGTCCTATTTGACGCTGTGTTGACCTTCCGACCCTATATCCTCTCCATCACCAAGACTGCCTATCTCCACCAACGTAACATCGCCCGTCTCCGCCCCCGCCTCAGCTTGTCTGCTGCTGAAACCCTCATCCAGGCCTTTGTTACCTCTTTGACTCAACTATTCCAATGCTCACCTGGTCGGTCTCCCACCTTGCACACTCTGTAAACTTTTGCTCATCCAAAACTCTGCTGTCCATACACTAACTTGCACCAAGTCCTGTGCATCCATCATCTGTGCTTGGCGACCTGTGTTGGCTCCCAGTCTGGCAATGCCTCAATTTTAAAATTATCATCCATTTTCAAATCCCTATCTCGTAACCTCCTCCAGCCCTACAACCTTCCACATTCTTGGTGCTCCTCCAATTTTGGCCTCTTGCGCATCCTCGATTTTCATCTCTCCAGCATTGACTGCCCTGCCTTCAGTTGCCTAAGCCTCAAGCTCTGGAATTCCCTCCCATAACCTCTCCATATCTCTACACCTCTCTCCTCCTTTAAGATGCTCCTTAAAACCTACCTCTTTGACCAAGCTTTTTCTAATACCTCCTTATGTAGCTCGGTGTCAAATTTTGTTTGATAACACTCCTGTGAACTGCCTTGGGACGTTTTACTATGTTAAAGGCGCTATATAAATACAAGTTGTTGTTGTCTACATAATAAGTGATTGCATTTCAAAAAGTAATCCATTAGCTGTGAAACGCTTTGGGACATGCTAAGGAAGCGATAAGATGCCATAAAGATGCAAGTTCTTGCGTTCTTCATATGAAGTAAACAAAACACCAGTTTTTTAAAATAAGTCTGATTTTCCTCCCCCCTCCCCCCCCCCCCCCCAACTTATTTTTGTGTTGCATGATGTGAATGCATTAGTTACATTAGGTTTTTGATGAATGTTTATCATTGGCAAAGCAATTCTCAGAATTCTTCATCTGGTTTTCACTTTTCAAAAAAGTGTTAGCTTATGTAGAGAAAACATCAGTACAGGACCTCATGGGCAAAATGGCCTGTTTCTGTGCTATTATATTCTATGATTCTATGCATATTGCTGTATATGATCTGAGTTGTGCATGACTCAGTTTGGATTGTGTACACATGTCTTTTTTTGTGCACAAAAATAACAATTTAATGAGTTTATGGTATTTTCCAGGTACATTTGTTGCATTGTATACATTTGCATCCCTTTTTATTTTCAACAGGACACTCCCTGATTTTCAGCTATTTCCTTCTTGTATGCTGGACTCTCCTCATTCCATGCACTATCCGTCTGCCATTCTCAGATAGATGGCCTGATTCCATTCTTCCACTAATGCCACTTTGAATGTAATCACAGGAAAGGTGTAAGGGAACTGCCCCTGGCTAGCACGGGGTCACTATCCTTGCTGTTTCTCCTCCTGTTCTGTATGAGGAAAGCACCAGGTTTCTCCATGATTGGAAGCGCAACTGTACACAGTATTCCAAGTGTGGCCTTACTAATGTCCTGTACAACTTCAACAAGACATTCCAACTCCTGTATTCAATGTTCTGACCAATGAAACCAAGCATGCCGAATGCCTTCTTCACCACCCTATCCACCTGTGACTCCACTTTCAAGGATCTATGAACCTGTACTCCTAGATCTCTTTGTTCTATAACTCTCCCCAACGCCCTACCATTAACGGAGTAGGTCCTGGCCCAATTCGATCTACCAAAATGCATCACCTCACATTTATCTAAATTAAACTCCATCTGCCATTCATCGGCCCACTGGCCCAATTTATCAAGATCCCATTGCAATCCTAGATAACCTTCTTCACTGTCCACAATGCCACCAATCTTGGTGTCATCTGCAAACTTACTAACCATGCCTCCTAAATTCTCATCCAAATCATTAATATAAATAACAAATAACAGCGGACCCAGCACCGATCCCTGAGGCACACTGCTGGTCACAGGCCTCCAATTTGAAAAACAACCCTCTACAACCACCCTCTGTCTTCTGTCGTCAAGCCAATTTTGTATCCAATTGGCTACCTCACCTTGGATCCCATGAGATCTAACCTTATGTAACAACCTACCATGCGGTACCTTGTCAAAGGCTTTGCTGAAGTCCATGTAGACCACGTCTACTGCACAGCCCTCACCTATCTTCTTGGTTACCCCTTCAAAAAACTCAATCAAATTCGTGAGACATGATTTTCCTCTCACAAAACCATGTTGACTGTTCCTAATCAGTCCCTGCCTCTCCAAATGCCCGTAGATCCTGTCTCTCAGAATACCCTCGAACAACTTACCCACTACAGATGTCAGGCTCACCGGTCTGTAGTTCCCAGGCTTTTCCCTGCCGCCCTTCTCAAACAAAGGCACAACATTTGCTACCCTCCAATCTTCAGGCACCTCACCTGTAGCGGTGGATGATTCAAATATCTCTGCTAGGGGACCCGCAATTTCCTCCCTAACCTCCCATAACGCCCTGGGATACATTTCATCAAGTCCCGGAGATTTATCTATCTTGATGCGTGTTAAGACTTCCAGCACCTCCCTCTCTGTAATATGTACACTCCTCAAGACATCACTATTTATTTCCCCAAGTTCCCTAACATCCATGCCTTTCTCAACCGTAAATACCGATGCGAAATATTCATTTAGGATCTCACCCATCTCTTGTAGTTCTGCACATAGATGACCTTGTTGATCCTTAAGAGGCCCTACTCTCTCCCTCGTTACTCTTTTGCCCTTTATGTATTTGTAGAAGCTCTTTGGATTCTCCTTTGCCTTATCTGCCAAAGCAATCTCATGTCCCCTTTTTGCCCTCCTGATTTCTCTCTTAACTCTACTCCGGCAATCACTATACTCTTCAAGGGATCCACTTGATCCCAGCTGCCTATGCATGTCATATGCCTCCTTCTTCTTTCTGACTAGTGCCTCAATCTCCCGAGTCATCCAAGGTTCCCTACTTCTACCAGCCTTGCCCTTCACTTTATAAGGAATGTGCTTACCCTGAACCCTGGTTAACACACTTTTGAAAGCCTCCCACTTACCAGACGTCCCTTTGCCTGCCAACAGACTCTCCCAATCAACTTCTGAAAGTTCCTGGCTAATACCATCAAAATTGGCCTTTCCCCAATTTAGAATTTTAACTTTTGGGCCCGACCTATCATTCTCCATAGCTATCTTAAAACTAATGGAATTATGATCACTGGTCCCAAAGTGATCCCTCACTAACACTTCTGTCACCTGCCCTTCCTTATTTCCCAAGAGGAGGTCAAGTTTTGCCCCCTCTCTAGTCGGTCCATCCACATACTGAATGAGAAATTCCTCCTGAATACACTCAACAAATTTCTCTCCATCCAAGCCCCTAATGCTATGGCTGTCCCAGTCAATGTTGGGAAAGTTAAAGTCCCCTACTATTACCACCCTATTTTTCTTGCAGCTGTCTGTAATCTCCTTACATATTTGCTCCTCAATTTCCCGTTGACTATTTGGGGGTCTGTAGTACAATCCTTTCAAAGTGATCTCTCCCTTCTTATTTTTCAGTTCTACCCATATAGACTCCGTGGGCGAACCCTCGGATATATCCTCTCTCACTACTGCCGTGATGTTCTCCCTAATCAAGAACGCAACTCCCCCTCCTCTCTTACCTCCTGCTCTATCTTTCCTATAGCATCTGTACCCTGGAACATTGAGCTGCCAGTCCTGCCCCTCCCTTAGCCATGTTTCAGTAATAGCTATAACATCCCAGTCCCATGTACCTTGAGTGGGTTTGTGATCTGTAGTCCTTTCGGGATCGTGTCTGCTTTCTTGCAGCTCTGTAAAAACTTGATGTCTGTGTCTATATGCGCGATCTTCTTGGATATCCTTTCCACTGTGAGCCGGCAGTTTGTGGTGTCGATGGTAGCCATGATGTGGAGATGCCAGTGATGGACTGGGGTTGACAATTGTAAACAATTTTACAACACCAAGTTATAGTCCAACAATTTTATTTGAAATTCACAAGCTTTCGGAGGCTTCCTCCTTCCTCAGGTGAATGTGGAAATGAAATCCTCGAACCCTTCGCATTTATAAATCACTGAACAATACCTGGTGATTACAGATAGTCTTTCCAACTGCCTGTTGCCAAGGCAATCACAGTGTGCAGACAGAGAGGTGTTACCTACAGGGCCACCGAATATACAAACAACCAAAAAAAACCCAGAGAGGCAGAAACATAGAAACATCCGGAAGGGAGAGAAAGACAGCAAATGACCCGTTATATTAAAAACAGATAACTTTTGTTCACTGGTGGGGTTACGTGTAGCGTGACATGAACCCAAGATCCCGGTTGAGGCCGTCCTCATGGGTGTGGAACTTGGCTATCAATTTCTGCTCGACGATTTTGCGTTGTCGTGTGTCTCGTTTTAAGGCACTCTTTAAAACCTACCTCTTCAACCAAACTTTTTGTCACCTGTCCTAATATCTCCTTATGTGGCTCGGTGTCAAATTTTGTTTGATAACACTCTTGTGAAGTGCCTTGGGACGTTTCACTATGTTAAAGGCACTATATAAATGCAAGTTGTTGTTGTTGTTTAGCATCACTCTCGCTGAGCATCATAGGTAATATCTGCCTCCATTAGCACAAAATGGTCTCTTCTTTAAGCTGCTGCAGGAGTATCATGTAATTAATGCAAATGGTTGTGTTTGCCCAACAGATTGAATGGTGTTGTCCCAGGATCAAAGAACAGAAGTGAACTTTGACTAAGGATCAGACTGAGTCATTGATCAAAACTGCTAATGGTTGAATTCAATCTAGACAGCAGAAGATCCTGCATTCCAAAAGAACTTGTTGGCTACTGTCAATCTCCTTTTTACACTTAGCTGATAATTTCTTTGTCAGTAAATCATAGAATCATAGAAGTTACAACATGGAAACAGGCCCTTCGGCCCAACATGTCCATGTCGCCCAGTTTATTCCACTAAGCTAGTCCCAATTTCCTGCAGTTGGCCCATATCCCTCTATACCCATCTTACCCATGTAACTGTCCAAATGCTTTTTAAAAGACAAAATTGTACCCGCCTCTATTACTGCCTCTGGCAGCTCGTTCCAGACACTCACCACCCTTTGAGTGAAAAAATTGCCCCTCTGGACCCTTTTGTATCTCTCCCCTCTCACCTGAAATCTATGCCCCCTCGTTATAGACTCCCCTACCTTTGGGAAAAGATTTTGACTATCTACCTTATCTATGCCCCTCATTATTTTATAGACTTCTATAACATCACCCCTTAACCTCCTACTCTCCAGGGAAAAAAGTCCCAGTCTGTCTAACCTCTCCCTATAAGTCAAACCATCAAGTCCCGGTAGCATCCTAGTAAATCTTTTCTGCACTCTTTCTAGTTTAATAATATCCTTTCTATAATAGGGTGACCAGAACTGTACACAGTACTCCAAGTGTGGCCTCACCAATGCCCTGTACAACTTCAACAAGACATCCCAACTCCTGCATTCAATGTTCTGACCAATGAAACCAAGCATGCCGAATGCCTTCTTCACCACCCTATCCACCTGTGACTCCACTTTCAAGGAGCTATGAACCTGTACTCCTAGATCTCTTTGTTCTATAACTCTCCCCAACGCCCTACCATTAACGGAGTAGGTCCTGGCCCGATTCGATCTACCAAAATGCATCACCTCACATTTATCTAAATTAAACTCCATCTGCCATTCATCGGCCCACTGGCCCAATTTATCAAGATCCCATTGCAATCCTAGATAACCTTCTTCACTGTCCACAATGCCACCAATCTTGGTGTCATCTGCAAACTTACTAACCATGCCTCCTAAATTCTCATCCAAATCATTAATATAAATAACAAATAACAGCGGACCCAGCACCGATCCCTGAGGCACACCGCTGGACACAGGCATCCAGTTTGAAAAACAACCCTCTACAACCACCTTCTGTCTTCTGTCGTCAAGCCAATTTTGTATCCAATTGGCTACCTCACCTTGGATCCCATGAGATTTAACCTTATGTAACAACCTACCATGCGGTACCTTGTCAAATGCTTTGCTGAAGTCCATGTAGACCACGTCTACTGCACAGCCCTCATCTATCTTCTTGGTTACCCCTTCAAAAAACTCAATCAAATTCATGAGACATGATTTTCCTCTCACAAAACCATGCTGACTGTTCCTAATCAGTCCCTGCCTCTCCAAATGCCTGTCGATCCTGTCCCTCAGAATACCCTCTAACAACTTACCCACTACAGATGTCAGGCTCACCGGTCTGTAGTTCCCAGGCTTTTCCCTGCCGCCCTTCTCAAACAAAGGCACAACATTTGCTACCCTCCAATCTTCAGGCACCTCACCTGTAGCGGTGGATGATTCAAATATCTCTGCTAGGGGACCCGCAATTTCCTCCCTAACCTCCCATAACGTCCTGGGATACATTTCATCAGGTCCCGGAGATTTATCTACCTTGATGCGCGTTAAGACTTCCAGCACCTCCCTCTGTAATATGTACACTCCTCAAGACATCACTATTTATTTCCCCAAGTTCCCTAACATCCATGCCTTTCTCAACCGTAAATACCGATGTGAAATATTCCTTCAGGATCTCACCCATCTCTTGTGGTTCCGCACATAGATGACCTTGTTGATCCTTAAGAGGCCCTACTCTCTCCCTCGTTACCCTTTTGCCCTTTATGTATTTGTAGAAGCTCTTTGGATTCTCCTTTGCCTTATCTGCCAAAGCAATCTCATGTCCCCTTTTTGCCCTCCTGATTTCTCTCTTAACTCTACTCCGGCAATCTCTATACTCTTCAAGGGATCCACTTGATCCCAGCTGCCTATGCATGTCATATGCCTCCTTCTTCTTTTTGACTAGTGCCTCAATCTCCCGAGTCATCCAAGGTTCCCTACTTCTACCAGCCTTGCCCTTCACTTTATAAGGAATGTGCTTACCCTGAACCCTGGTTAACACACTTTTGAAAGCCTCCCACTTACCAGACGTCCCTTTGCCTGCCAACAGACTCTCCCAATCAACTTCTGAAAGTTCCTGTCTAATACCATCAAAATTAGCCTTTCCCCAATTTAGAATTTTAACTTTTGGGCTAGGCCTATCCTTCTCCATAGCTATCTTAAAACTAATGGAATTATGATCACTGGTCCCAAAGTGATCCCTCACTAACACTTCTGTCACCTGCCCTTCCTTATTTCCCAAGAGGAGGTCAAGTTTTGCCCCCTCTCTAGTCGGTCCATCCACATACTGAATGAGAAATTCCTCCTGAATACACTCAACAAATTTCTCTCCATCCAAGCCCCTAATGCTCTGGCTGTCCCAGTCAATGTTGGGAAAGTTAAAGTCCCCTACTATTACCACCCTATTTTTCTTGCAGCTGTCTGTAATCTCCTTACATATTTGCTCCTCAATTTCCCGTTGACTATTTGGGGGTCTGTAGTACACTCCTATCAAAGTGATCTCTCCCTTCTTATTTTTCAGTTCCACCCATATAGACTCAGTGGGCGAACCCTCCGATATATCCCCTCTCACTACTGCCGTGATGTTCTCCCTAATCAAGAACGCAACTCCCCCTCCTCTCTTACCTCCTGCTCTATCTTTCCTATATGTGACATGTATGGAAGCTGCATAAACAAATGTTTTCTGCTATATAATGTGTGAATTCAGCCATGCTCCACAATTACATGAATGTATTTCTGTGCATATATTTGATTTAAATATTGTTAAATTTGGATGGAAACTGACCAAGAATTCAATGAATTAGAAACAGGAACTTGCTGCAGTTTTCAGTCTTGACAACTTCTGTTTGAGCAGAAAAAAGGCTGTTTGAATTCCCTATTTGAGGAATCATTACTGAAAGGAGTACAAGATGACAGAACTACTGTATTCATCTCATCTGTAAGCAGGACTCAGTCACATACCATTCTGACTTGGAAATATATCGCCGTTCCTTCATTGTCGCTGGGTCAAAATCCTGGAACTCCCCACATAACAGCACTGTGGGAGAATCTTCACCACACGGACTGCAGCGGTTCAAGAACGTGGCTCACCACCACCCTCTCAAGGGCAATTAGGGATGGGCACTAAGTGATGGCCTTGCCAGCGACGTCCACATCGCATGAATGAATTAAAAAAAAGTGTGCTCTCACCAGAGCCCTATATAATTGCAGCAAGCCCTCATTTCTGGATTCACCAGTGAGTGGAGAGGTAAGTGTTCAAACTTTAGGTTTTACCCAGATATTTCTCTAATGCTCTGCATCAAGGATCACTCTAGTAGCAAATCCTCACTCCCTATGAACCAATGTCTGAGCTTATACTCAATATCTGATAATCTAGCATTGCCCTTGTTGCTGTTATTAGCTTAATGAATTAACACAAGCCTTCTGTATTCTCCCAGTCTTTAGATAATAGGAGAATGAACACTATCAGACTGTATGACTTGAGCTATAGAGTACAAATCAGATTTATTAAAAAAAAGTTAAAGCAGCAAAAAATCAATGGACAGATTTTATTTAAGTACAGCATTTTTAACTTATACCTCCTTGGACAAACAAAACATGCCAAAAGATGCGACAGTTCACCAACTCTCTTAGTAATACTAAACCTGGGCCATTATCCATGACATAAAAGTATTATCTAACATGGTTGAATGAAACCTCAAGTTTCCCTATAGGCCTGGGACGAGAAGGACTACTGAGCTGGAAGTAAGGTGGCTGAGATATACCTCTCATTCCCTTTGAAGTTCAAAAGTAGGATACAGGAAATTGAGCAGTGTCTTCCACAGATGAACAAAGCTTGTCAAATGAAAGTGATAAGTTTCTTATACTCCACCCAGATGCGAGGCCCAACTCCATTTGCATGAGTTCTCAAGCCCTTGACCTTAAATTAATTGTTGCGGAACAAAGCAGGCAGTTTATGTTAAGTGATTACAACACCCCTTTTTGACTTCAATAGTCACAGGATAAAGTAAATAAGATTTCCATTATACTAAAAGTACTCGGTCACTACAGCTGGCTTTCTGTGTGAATAAACTATCTTAAAAAAATGCACGCCCCCCCGAGCCAAATTATGTTCAAGAAATTCTAATTTAACTATGGAATTACCAACGTTAGAGTGACTTCCATTTATTGAGCAAAGCGGAAGTCCTTGCTGGCCAATGCATTGCTATGACTGCTCACGTCAAGGGAGGTGGCTTGGGGTGGAACAGAGATTAAGCTTTAGGCTTTTTCTCCCTTGAGGTGTAAACATTGGGTAACAAGTACTCAATGAATAGTGTTGATATAGTTGCTGGTGAAGTTAAACAAGATTTAAGGGTTTTAGTGTTTGCAAAGCTAAATATGTTTCATCACGGTGCAGCAGCAGCAATCATCAAAACAAAAAGAATGCTGAACTATAGGACATCATGCAACAAATCGTATAGATCACATCCTGACTGAGATACAATGCAAGTCCTGGAATCGATGTCGAAGAGCCATGAGACTGATCCTTGGCATCAGAGGACTGAGATGAGGAAAGAATGCAGAAACTTGAACCTTTCCGCCGTGGAAGGAGGCAAGTAACAGGTAACCTTAGAGGTATATTGTTAATAAGAAGCAAAGTCTTGTGATTGCACACTTCCTGTTTGTCAACGCTTAATTCCTGTGTCACAATTTTATCACAGCTGACTTTTAAAATGCCTACATATGTTTTACTTACAATTACTTACTTTGCAGGCCTCCGAAAGGTAGATAGAATCATAGGTTACAGCATGGAAGGAGCCCATTCGGCCCATCGAGTACGTACCGGCTCTATGCAAGAGCAATCCAGCTAGTTCCACTCCCCCACTCTCCTCATTCTTCCTACCGAAATGTATCACCTCACATTTTTCTGCATTAAATTTCATCTGCCATGTGTCTGCCCATGCCACCAGCCTGTCTATCTATATCCTCTTGAAGTCTATCCTCCTCACTGTTCACTACACTTGCAAGTTTTGTCATCCGCAAATTTGGAAATTGTGCCCTGTACACCCAAGTCCAAATCATTAATATATATCAAGAAAAACACTGGTCCCAGTATCGACCCTGGGGAACACTACTGTACACCTCTCTCCAGTCCGAAAAACAACCATTCACCACTACTCTGTTTCCTGTTACTTAGCCAATTCTGTATCCATGCTGCTACTCTCCCTTTTATTCCATGGGCTTCAATGTTGATGACAAGCCTATTATACGGCACTTTATCAAATGCCTTTTGAAAGACCATAAACACCACATCAACTACGTTGCCCTCATCTACCCTCTCTGTTACCTCATCAAAAAACTCTATCAAGTTGGTTAAACACAGTTTGCCTTTAACAAATCCGTGTTGGCATTCCCGAATCAATCTACACTTGTCCAAGTGACTGCTAATTCTTTCCTGGGTCATTGTTTCTAAAAGTTTCCCTGCCACCGAGGTTAAACTGACTGGCCTATAGTTGCTGGCTTTATCCTTACACCCTTTTTTGAACAAGGGTGTAACATTTGCAATTCTCCAGTCCTCTGGCACCACCCCCATATCTACTGATATTTGGAAGATAATAGCCAGTATGTCTGCAATTTCTACCCTTACTTCCTGCAGCAACCTAAGATGCATCCTGTCCGGACTGGGTGACTTATCTACTTTAAGTACAGCCAGTCTTTCTAGTACCACCTCTTTATCAATTTTTAGCCCATCCAGTATATCACTTGCACCTTCCCTTTACTGAGGCTCTGGCAGCAACTTCTTCCTTAGAAAAGACAGATGCAAAGAATTCATTTAGTACTTCGGCCATCCCCTCTGCTTCCATAAGTAGATC
Organism: Heptranchias perlo; assembly: GCF_035084215.1. Taxonomy (NCBI): domain Eukaryota; kingdom Metazoa; phylum Chordata; class Chondrichthyes; order Hexanchiformes; family Hexanchidae; genus Heptranchias; species Heptranchias perlo. The sequence goes on from NC_090332.1 coordinate 64,887,227, forward strand.
TCCTTTTTGGTCCCTAATCGGCCCCACCCCTCCTCTTACACTCATTTACTGTTTATATGCCTATAGAAGACTTTTGGATTCCCTTTTATGTTGGCCGCCAGTCTATTCTCATACTCTCTCTTTGCCCCTCTTTTATTTCCTTTTTCACTTCCCCTCTGAACTTTCTATATTCAGCCTGGTTCTCATTTGTGTTATCATCTGTCATAGGCCACTTTTCTCTGCTTCATCTTACTCTCCAACTTTTTTGTCATCCAGGGAGCTCTGGCTTTAATTGCGCTACCTTTCTCCCTCATGGGAATGTAGATAGACTGTACCCAAACTATCTCTTTCTTAAACGCCGCCCATTGTTCAATTACAGTTTTGCCTGCCAATCTTTGATTCCAAGCTACCCGGGCCAGATCTGTTATCATCCCTCCTGAAATTGGCCCTCCTCCAATTGAGTATTTTTACTTTAGAATGGTCCATGTCCTTTTCCATAGCTATTTTAAACCTTATGATACTATAATCGCTGTTCCCTAAATGTTCCCCCACTAACACTTGCTCCGCCTCTTTTCCCAGAATCAAATCCAGCAATGCCTCCTTCCTCATTGGGCTGGAAATGTACTGGTCAAGAAAGTTACCCTGAACACACTTCAAAAATTCCTCCCCCTCTTTGCCCCTTATATTATTACTATTCCAATCTATATTAGGATAGTTGAAGTCTCTGCTATCACGACTCCATGGCTTTTTCACCTTTCTGTAATCTCCCTGCAAATTTACTCCTCTATATCCTTCCCAATAGTTAGTGGCACCTCTATTGTTTCTTAACTCTAACCAAATAAATTCTGTCCTTGACCCCTCCAGGCCATCCTTTCTTTCTTTCCCTATCTTTCCTGAACACTTTGTATCCAGAAATATTTAGAACCCAATCCTGCCCTTTTTTGAGCCAGGTCTCCGTTATCACCACAACATCATATTCCCATGTGGCTATTTGCGCCTGCAGCTCACCAGCCTTGTTTACCATCCTTCGTGCATTTACACATATGCACTGCAAACCAATCTTAGATCTCCTTGTACTCTTAGTCTGATCCCACCTAATACCATACTACTTCTTATTCTAATGCTATCTTTCCCTCCCAATCCTTTGTGCACTTTGTTTCTCCTTTCCAATGCTACATCCTTGTGCCCATCCCCCTGCCAAATTAGTTTAACCAACCCCCCGCCCCCAGCACTAGCAAACCTTCCCATGAGGACATTGGTCCCAGCTCTGTTGTGGTGCAACCTGTCCGGCCTGTACAGATAGCGCTCTTGCTGCTGCATTGACCTGTTGAGATCACCCTCACGTGTAGGCCCTCTTCTGGCTCCTCCTGGTCCCCTTTGAAGCCTCCAGCTGCCATTCTTCTCTTGGTGCTCGGACTTCCCATTTCCTGACAACCCTCTGACCTTCTCTTACCTCCCCAAATAGCCCTCTGTTCAATTTTTAGCAATGTTAGTACTGCAAAGAACAAATATATTCTTTACAATTTTTTTCAGTCACCTACTAAATCAATGCAAGTTGTTGTTGATGAATATGACACAATATGACTGCAAATGTGCAGAACAGAGATGCTGAAATATGGGTCTCCAGTTTCCAAATCAAGCCCTCGGAGAGCAGAGGCAAATGGCAGCAAAATGCAGGAGTGGTGCAGGCAGGTTGTTCTGCTATCACTCTCCAGGGACCTGATTAAAATGGTAGAAGAGATACCACTCTCGCTCTAAACACTGTAATCAATGTTTTTTCAGTTTCACAGACGCTTAGAGTCCATGAATTAGGAGTTAATATTTTATATTTTTGTCTTGGATGGTCAATCTTTCTCTTAGCAAATTTGAATTTGGTTGTAATCTTCCAGAATGCACTAGATTCTGGAAAGGTCCCAGCGGATTGGAAAACCACAAACGTAACACCCCTGCTCAAGAAGGGAGTGAGACAGAAAGCAGGTAACTATAGACCAGTTAGCCTAACATCTGTCATTGGGAAAATGCTCGAATCCATTATTAAGGAAATAGTAGCAGGACATTTGGAGATTCATAATACAATCAAGAAGAGTCAACATGGTTTTATGAAGGGGAAATCATGTTGGACAAATTTATTAGAGTTCTTTGAGGAAGTAACAGACAGGGTGGATAAAGGGGAACCAATGAATGCAGTATATTTGGATTTCCAAAAGGCATTCGATAAGGTGCCACATAAAAGATTAGTGCACAAGATAAGAACTCATGGTGTTGGGGGTAATATACTGGCATGGATAGAGGATTGGCTAACTAACAGAAAACAAAGAGTCGGGATAAAAGGGTCATTTTCAAAATGGCAATCTGTGACTAGTGGGGTGCCGCAGGGATCAGTGCTGGGGCCTCAACTATTTACAATATATATCAATGACTCGGATGAAGGAATAGAGTGTCTTGTGGCCAAATTTGCTGATGATACAAAGATAGGTGGAAAAGCAAGTTGCGATGAGGACAGAAAGTGTCTGCAAAGGGATATTGACAGGTTAAGCGAATGGGCAAAAATTTGGCAGATGGGATATAATGTGGGAAAATGTGAAGTCATCCACTTTGGGAGGAAAAATAAAAAAGCAAAATATTATTTGAATGGAGAAATATTACAAAATGCTGAGGTATAGAGGGATCTGGGTGTCCTCGAACATGAAACACAAAAAGTCAACCTACAGGTGCAGCAGGTAATCCGGAAGGCAAACGGAATATTGGCCTTTATTTCTAGGGGGATGGAGTATTAAAGCAGTGAAGTCATGCTACAACTGTACAGGGTGATGGTGAGACCACACCTGGAGTACTGCGTACAGTTGTGGTGCCGTTATTTAAGGAAGGACATACTTTCATTGGAGGCAGTTCAGAGAAGGTTCACTAGGTTGATTCCGGGTATGGAAGGGTTGTCTTATGAGGAAAGATTGAACAGGTTGGGTCTATACTCATTGGAGTTTAGAAGAATGAGAGGAGATCTTATTGAAACATACAAGATTCTGAGGGGACTTGATAGGGTAGATGCTGAGAGGATGTTACCCCTCATGGGGGAATCTAAAACTAGGGGCACAGACTCAGAATAAGGGGTCGCCCATTTAAGACGGAAATGAGAAGCAATTTCTTCTCCCAGAGGGTCGTGAATCTTTGGAATTCTTTACCCCAAAAACTGTGGGGGCTGAGTCATTGAATACATTCAAGGTTGAGTTAGACAAATTTTTGATCAGCAAGGGAGTCAAAGGATATGGGGAAAGGGTGGGAAAGTGGAGTTGAGATAAAAAATCATATCAGTCATGATCTCATTAAATGGCGGAGCAGGCTCGAGGGGCCGAATGGCCTACTCCTGCTCCTATCTCTTATGGTCTTATGAATTTTCTTGATGGGGTAGGGAAAGTTGTTCAATAATTGAGTGTTTGAGAAGGATTAAGCATATCAACTTGTCTTGCAATAACAGATTTTGAGGCTTGGGGTCTGATTGAAACCAGGATCTGGGTGTCATTCATCAAATTATTCACAAATGTCCTGGCTTTATTGATTAGGCTTATTTGAGGGGATCCAGGTCGATATGCACAGGCATGTTACTAAGACCAAGTCTTTCATGCTTTCTCTTCCCATGGGGAAAGTATTTTGTTGGTTCACATTTGACCAGCTTTTGGAAGCTGGCAATGGAGAACACTAAGTGGAGTACATCAACTCTGTATCGGTGTGTGCGGTATGGGGAAACAATCAATACAGAAATTTCAGCACAGAAGTAGGTGATTCAGCATATTTTGCCTGTGCTATTGCTAGCTGTATTTATCCAGTTCCCTTTTGAAAGTTACCATTGAATCTGCTTCCACCACCTTTTCAGGCAGTGCATTCCGGATCATCGTAACTCGCTGCGTTAAAAAAAAATGTTTCTCATGTCGCCCCTGTTTCTTTTGCCAACCATCGTAAATCTGGGTCCTCTGGTTTCCGAACATTCTGCCACTGGAAACAGTTTTTCCTTATTTACTTTATCAAAACCATTCATGATTTTGAACACCTCTATCAAATCTCTTCTTAACCTTCTCTGCTGTAAGAAGAGCAACCCCAGCTTCTCCAGTCTCTCCACATAACTGAAGTCCCTCATTCCTGGTACCATTCTGGTAAATCTCTTCTGCACACTCTCCAAGGCCTTGACATCCTTCCTAAAGTGTGGTGCCCAGAATTGAACCACTACTCCAACTGAGACCTAACCAGTGTTTTATAAAGGCTTAGCAAAGGTTCAATTGTTTGTACTCTATGCCTCTATTATAAATGCCCAAGATCCCATATGTTTTTTTAACAGCCTTCTCAACTTATCCTTCCACCTTCAAAGATTTGTATACATACACCCCAGGTCTCTCTGTTCCTGCACTCCCTTTAAAATTGTACCATTTAGTTTATAATGCCTCTCCTCATTCTTCCTACCAAAATGTATCACTTCACACTTAACTGCGTTAAATTTTATCTGTCTTGTCTGCCATCTCCTGAACTCTGACTATTCTCCATGTTGTTTACTACATTTCCGAGTTTTGTGTCATCTGCAAACTTTGAAATTATACCCAAGTCTAGGTTGTTAATATATATCAAAAAGAGCAGTGTTCCCAACTCCGACCCTTGGGGGACACCCCTGCATACTTCCCTCCAGTCTGAAAAACAACCGTTCATCATGACTCTCTGCTTTCTGTCCCTTAGCCAATTTCGTATCTATGCATCCACTGCCCCTTTAATCGCATGGGCTTCAATTTTGCTAACAAGTCTATTATATGGCCTTTTGAAAGTCCATATACACAATATAAACCACATTACCCTCATCAACCCTTTCTGTTACTTCATCATAGAACTCAATCAAATTAGTAAAACAAGATTTTCCTTTAACAAATTTGTGCTGGCTTTCATTTATGAACCCATTTTTTTTCCCAAGTGCCAATTAATTTTGTTGGATTATTGTTTCTAAAAGTTTCCCCACTACAGATGTTAGGCTGACTGGCCTGTAGTTGCCAGGTTTATCCCTCTCCCCTTTTTTGAACGAGGGTGTAACACAGGCATGGAAATAGTTTAGATGAAGATGGGGAGGGTGGTGGTGTTTTGTGGATGGAGGTTGCAGCAAAGCAATAACATAATTGATTAAAAATATCTAGAACTGCTGCAGGCAATGTCAGGTAAACTACTCACTTGCTCTCACAAGTTACATACAGCAGGGTTTATAATTTACAGGACAGAAGAAGATAAATTTTTTTAAAAAGCATTTTTTTTTAAAAAAGGACTTAATTCTATTACTTCAACCTAAAGCTGCTGGGATTTATTATATATTTTTAAGGGTACTTTGCCCTCATGTCCTTTCCTGCAGCTCTTTGTGTCCAAGAAGGCAACACTGTCTTCAAACTAACTGCCTTGATACTATCCTGGCTTCTCCTCACAGACATATTTAAATAATGTTTTCATTAGTACAATTCAGCAGTTTTGTACAATTTTAACATTGATTTTCTTAATTTCTACTTTACTATGATTAATGTATTTCAACAAAGTGGTTGCATCATATCTATCGGGTAATTTTTCATCGTTGTTGACAAAGAAATAAAGTCTCAACTCAATAATGTTCATTTAAATTGTTAAGATTTTTATATATTTCAAAACTATTTTATATTTAATTCACTAAAAAAATGAACCTGTATCATTCATTGAACATTGTATCAGGGAAGGGGATCAACAATGTAAGGGTTTGTGGGTAAACCATGCTTCATTATTCAGTTGTATATATTTAGACAGTTTCAATAAGTCATTCCTGTAGGAATTTGATTGATTACAATTCCATAGTTTGTATGCAAGCCACAGTCAAAGAAGTTAAAAAGATTTATTTGTCCCCACTGAGATTGACATTTGGTCAGATTTATTTATTCAAGCGCTAGCAGGGATTGGCAGTGCAGTGGTTGCCATGGTGCATTATGGGTGTGAAGAAGGAGCCAATTGTTGATGGAGATGGAACAGTTTGGATTTGTCAAAGCAGAGTGAAACCTGGTGACACATCCACAGTTACAAATAATTTGTGGGATTTCCCAGAGATTTGGATAGATCTTATTGCAGGCCAGAGCCAGTACCTTTCCTGCCTTTCCTGTATTTTGCAAACCATCCAATTGCACAATATATTTGTGTTGCAGCAGAATTTTCTTTGACCTGGTTGGTGGTTGAAAATGGAACTTAATTAGGACATTGATCAGCGTGTTCCTCCCTGAGCAATGAATGAGTCGCTCACTTTAATAGAATAAATCCTGACTATCCAACAGATCACGAAGAAGAATTGGATGAGGAGCAACACAACACCACTTCTTGGTTGGGCCACGACGTGCGCTTCAAGTGATTTTGGAATCATGAGTTTTTCCTTCAGCTTGGATTTCCATAGGAAGAGTTCTAAATTCTCTAGTGCTCTTATCTTCAGTGATGGCCCTGAATTGGGGCATTGGATATGACCCAATGGTGGTGGATTGTTTCAGTGGTCATGGATTTGACATACATTTAGTAGCCCCATTGATTTGTGGTGGACCACTGTGACAATTGACCAAGATTAAGAACTGGGGACAATCCTTGAGTGGTTTTCCCCTCTCCATCCTTGATTTTCATTCTTGGATACTGTTCCACAGGTGCTGACTGTCCTGTACTTCACCCAATGTTCACACATATGTGCTTTCCAGCATACCCATTGTGTTAATTAATACTGTTAGAGAGACCAGTTTGGAGCTGCTGTCTCTGAGTCAGGAATTAAGGTGCTAAATGCAGAATGTTTGTTTATATAATTTATTAGAAGGAATGCGACTCACAGACAACATACATGACGATGCGAAGGCTGCGGGAGACCTCGCATTACAGTTGCAGAGTTCGGTCGCAGGGTGGTTAGCCCTCCGGATCTTCCCTAACTTCCTTACAATGGTCTCGCTTTTTAGGTTCAGATAAAAGGCCATTATATCATCTCCTCCATGGCCTCCACTCCTGGTTTTACACAGACTTACATCAGCTCAGCATTCCAGAGAGTGGGTCTCCTAACAAAAGCTGTCCTTACAAGTACATAAAAGCTAAACATATAGTCGCCAAACAGATAGATGTATCTATTAGAAGATTAGAACTACCCTAGGCTATCACGTATGCCAACAATTAGCACAGCCGTAGAGATTTGCGCTGATTTGTTGATTTTTCTACAGATATTGCCTGTTTCAATAGATTCTGCAAAACTTCAAAATTTGAGTTCTGAACATAAAATGGATTCTGTAATATAAACCTTTCCTGTTAGCATTCCTAACACATAATTATCACGAGAATGAACACTATCTGGTTTAATTTTCCCCCAACCCAAGGGTGCTGAGGACAATTGTAATGCCCATACCACTGTCAAGCTAAGATCAGACAACTCAGCACAGTTTGGAGATTGGACCTGGGACCTTCCTGGTACATGTGGTTCAGCTATTCATTGATCAAACTCAGTAAGACATTGGAGAGCTTAATATTTGTTTTTTCATCTTTCCAGTACCAAAGTGCCTGGACCCACTCAGCATCTCTCCATGGCAGTGTCGGTATGGCTGGCAACCAGAGTTTGGCCTGTGACGTTCAGTTAAACTGTTGTTCTTGAATTTAATTTTAAAAAGTAATCGCAATGCCGAGGAGATAACGATTGTGCACTTTCTTTTGGTCAATTTTGTGCTAATTAAGGTAAGGAATGTTAGCACTGGGGAATGGAACACTTACTATTTTTTGCACCTCGCATCAGCATCATGTAGTCTCAGATCAGGTGTAGCACATCCTGGATTGGGAGTAAACCTTCTACTTTGTACCATCAAACATTCCTAGGTCAGGTACATCACTGCTTGGATGTCTGTAAAGCTCCCTCTTCAGTGTCCCACCAAATTCTCCGAGATGAGGTGCACACAGGTTCGATGCAGAGTAAAGCTTGCTCTTCATTGGCTTATCGATCAGTCCTAGATTAGGTACAATACGGGTTAGATGTAAAGTAACACTGACTCTACACTGATTCATCAATATGCATTATCTCCAGCCTCAGAAAAGTGCCCTTGGTGTGTCATTTTCCATTTCCCTCGCCAGCCAACCTGTACAATTTCTGAGTGAGGTTATCAGTTTACATTTGTGCTGTAGGCACATGTCCATTAGGAACTGAATTGAGTCCACCCCAAAATTATTTCACGTAGGATCCTTACAGTCACATTGTGTACTGACACATTTGTGTCAGCTTTGGCTCAGTAACACCCTTTGAGTCAGAAGATTGTGGGTTCAAATCCAGAGACTTGAGCACAAAATCTAGGCTGACTGTTCAATGTAGTACTGAAAGAGTGCTGCACTGTCAGATGGGACATTAAACCAAGGCCCCGTCTGTCCTCAGGCGGATGTAAAAAATCCCACGGCACTATTTCGAATACGAGTAGGGGAGCTCTCTCTGGTGTCCTGGCCGATATTTACCCCTCAACCAACATCACAAAAAAAACCAGATGATGTGGTCATCATCACATTGCTGTTTGTGGGACCTTGCTGTGCGCAAATTGGCTGCCGCGTTGCCTACATTACAACAGTGACTACACTTCAAAAGGACCTCATTGGAAGTAAGGGGTTTGGGATGTCCGGAGGTCATGAAAGGCACTATATAAATGCAAGTCCTTTCCTTCTTTCCTTTCTTACTTTTAATCAGTAGTTAAGTTCTGTTCATGACCGGGTACTCTGATTACCAGTCACTGACAGATTCCTCGAAGTCTGCTCCTTCCCTGTGGTACTCCTTCCCGGACCACGCAGCACATAAAACTGAAAATCACGAGTACAACGATTGCTCCAATTCTAAGATTGAGTTGTGGCAGCCCACCGCCCAATGTACCTGTCTCTGATGTTCCCTCAGTCACTCTGCAAATGATATTGATAAGATGGGGGGATGGGGTCAAAAATAGCAGATGGAATTCAATGTCACTAAGTGTGAGGTGATACATTTTGGTTTTTAAAAAAAAGCAGTGGTAATTATACTCTGAATGAAAATAGATTTGGTGTTGTGGAAGAACAGAGGAATTTGGGGTTACAGGTTCACAGAACATTAAAGGCAGCATCTGAGGTTGCTAAGGCTATAAAAAAAAAGTTAATGGAGTTGTAGGTTTTATCAAAAGAGATATAGAATATAAAAGCCAAGAGATAATGATGAACCTACACAAAACCTTACTAAGACATCAGTTAGAGTATTGTGTGCAGTATTGGGCTCCACACTCTAGGAAGGATATTGAGGCTTTAGAAAGTGTACAAAGCAGATACACTAAGACGCTGCCTGGCATGAAAAGGCACAAATACTAAGGAATGAAGAAGAGTCCTTTTTCATTAGAACTGTTAATTGTATGATTTATATCAGAGTTTTAATTGTATTCAGGTGGTGGGTATCAATTGGGGACTCTCTTGTATCCTTTTTATAGGAGGGCTTAGCTAGGGTGTGGTGTGTGTGTAAGGGGAATCTCTATTAATAAAGGCTGGGACACAGCTAACGACCAGGCTCTAGTTCTCTATCCTTCACCACATTGCTATCCAATTTTAACAAAAATAATGTAGATTATGGGGCGATATGATATAAGTGTTCAAAATTATGAAAAAATAGAACAGGGTACACTGAAGCAGACTGTTTCCAATGGTTGAGGGGCCCAGAATGAGTGGCCATAGATACAAGATTTAATTCAAGAGATTTAAAGCAGAGAGCAAAAGAAACTTCCTCACACAGAGAGTTGTGAGGCGGTGGAATTCATTTCCAGGGTTAGTGGTTGAGGCAGATTCTATATCAACATTCAAGATTAGATTGGATAGGTTTTTGAAGGAAAAGGGGATTAAAGGATATGGGAACATGATGGGGAAATGTGATTAGAACTATTTGCTCGAGTTGAGGGTAAACGCCAACACAGACTGTTTCGGTGTATTTCTTTGATAGAATGCGGATTTGTGCCTGCAGATTCCCACACAGTGAGCTGTGTGTCTAAAAGGCATGAACTCTTCTAAGAACATAAGAAATAGGAGCAGGAGTAGGCCATACGGCCCCTTGAGCCTGCTTCCCCCATTCAATCAGATCATTTTTTTTATTCGTTCATGGGATGTGGGCGTCGCTGGTGAGGCCGGCATTTATTGCCCATCCCTAATTGCCCTTGAGAATGTGGTGGTGAGCCACCTTCTTGAACCACTGCTGTCCGTGTGGTGAACGTTCTCCCACAGTGCTGTTAGGAAGGGAGTTCCAGGATTTTGACCCAGCGACGATGAAGGAACAGCGATATATTTTCAAGTGGGGATGGTGTGTGACTTGGAGGGGAACGTGCAGGTGGTGTTGTTCCCATGTGCCTGCTGCTCTTGTTCTTCTAGGTGGTAGAGGTCGCGGGTTTGGGAGGTGCTGTCGAAGAAGCCTTGGCGAGTTACTGCAGTGCATCCTGTGGATGGTACACACTGCAGCCACTGTGCGCCAGTGGTGAAGGGAGTGAATGTTTAAGGTGGTGGATGGGGTGCCAATCAAGCGGGCTGCTTTGTCCTGGATGGTGTCGAGCTTCTTGAGTGTTGTTGGAGCTGCACTCATCCAGGCAAGTGGAGAGTATTCCATCACACTCCTAACTTGTGCCTTGTAAATGGTGGAAAGGCTTTGTGGAGTCAGGAAGTGAGTCACTCGCCACAGAATACCCAGCCTCTGACCTGCCCTTGTAGCCACAGTATTTATATGGCTGGTCCAGTTAAGTTTCTGGTCAATGGTGACCCCTAGGCTGTTTGGTGGAGGATTTAGTGATGGTAATGCCGTTGAATGTCAAGGGGAGGTGGTTAGACTCTCTCTTGTTGGAGATGGTCATTGCCTGGCACTTGTGTGGCACGAATGTTACTTGCCACTTATCAGCCCAAGCCTGGATGTTGTCCAGGTCTTGCTGCATGCGGGCTCGGACTGCTTCATTATTTGAGGAGTTGCGAATGGAACTGAACACTGTGCAATCATCAGTGAACATCCCCATTTCTGACCTTATGATGGAGGGAAGGTCATTGATGAAGCAGCTGAAGATGGTTGGGCCTAGGACACTGCACTGAGGAACTCCTGCAGCAATGCCCTGGGGCTGAGATGATTGGCCTCCAACAACTACTACCATCTTCCTTTGTGCTAGGTATGACTCCAGCCACTGGAGAGTTTTCCCCCTGATTCCCATTGACTTCAATTTTACTAGGGCTCCTTGGTGCCACACTCGGTCAAATGCTGCTTTGATGTCAAGGGCAGTCACTCTCACCTCACCCCTGGAATTCAGCTCTTTTGTCCATGTTTGGACCAAGGCTGTAATGAGGTCTGGAGCCGAGTGGTCCTGGCGGAACCCAAACTGAGCATGGGTGAGCAGGTTATTGGTGAGTAAGTTTCGCTTGATAGCACTGTCGATGACACCTTCAATCACTTTGCTGGATTGAGGCGGTAATTGGCCGGATTGGATTTGTCCTGCTCTTTGTGAACAGGACATACCTGGGCAATTTTCCACATTGTCGGGTAGATGTCAGTGTTGTAGCTGTACTGGAACAGCTTGGCTCGAGGCACAGCTAGTTCTGGAGCACAAGCCTTCAGCACTACAGCTGGGATCATGGCTGATCTTTGATCTCAACTCCACTTTCCCGCCCGATCCCCATATCCCTTGATTCCCCTAGAGTCCAAAAATTTATCCATCTCAGCCTTGAATATATTCAATGACTCAGCATCTACAGCCCTCTCGGGTAGAGAGTTCCAAAGATTCACAACCCTCTGCGTGAAGAAATTCCTCCTCATCTCAGTCTTGAATGGCCAATCCCTTATCCTGCATCTATGCCCTCTATGCCTTAAGATTTCCCTACTCTTGTACTCCAACCCCCTTGCAATAAAGACCAACATGCCATTTGCTTTCCTAATTGCCTGCTGTACCTACATACTAACTTTTTGTGTTTCTTGTACGAGAACACCCAAGTCTCTCTGAATGCCAACATTTAATAGTTTCTCACCTTTTAAAAAATATTCTGTTTTTCTATTCTTCCTACCAAAGTGAATAACCTCACATTTCCCCACATTATACTCCATTTGCCACCTTCTTGCCCACTCACTTAATCTGCCTATATCCCTTTGCAGACTCTTTGTGTCCTCTTCACAGCTTACTTTCCCACCTAGCTTTGTATTGTCAGCAAACTTGGATATGTTACACTTGGTCCCTTCATCTAAGTCATTAATATAGATTGTAAATAGCTAAGGCCCAAGCATTGATCCTTGTGGCACCCCACTAGTTACAGCCTGCCAACCATCTGGTTCTCCCTCATTGGTAACTGCTGTTGCCCTTGCACATAACATAGTCTTGGTTGAAACTGGTCTGTCTCACCTGTTTGTTGTAGAGAGGAAATCCCATTAATTGCAGCTGGTAGGGAATGGGGGTCATTAAGTTAAGCTAGTTACTAAGATGGTGTAAAAATCAAAAACTCCAAATGCTAGCAACTGAAATGTAAATAGAAAATGCTGAAGGTCCACAGCAGGTCCCTCAGCATTTGATTTTAAAAAAGAACAATTAATGTTTCAACTGTAGCCCTTTCATCAGACTCTTGACCAAACTGCTGAGATGGTGTTATGTCCACACACAGAATCTTCCCTCCTTTCCCTTCCCCAGTTCTGTCCCCATCTCTTCTGAAGTAGCTGCCTCATGCAAGGCTTTGGTTCCATGGGTGCCAGTGCTCTCTGGTACTTTGCCAAGTGCTGACTTTTCATGTGTAAGCCTGGACAGGTATCTGAGTGTTAGCAAGAGGGGACCACAGCCAAATCTGATCCTGTGCTTCCCTGACCTCCAGCCACACTTTGCAGCATGTACTGTAGAGTGATTAGGCGGGTCAGCCTTAACTGACTTTTTTTTGGGCCCTTTCTAGGTCAGAGACACAGAGGCCTGTTGAGATCAACAAACTCAGCACAGAACAAGAACTGAAGCTGAAGTCTTGCATTAGAACACGGGACCGTCTTCCTGATTTGTACGTTTAGTACCACACGTTTAGTACGTTTCCCTATCGAGCCACCAACTGAGCTTGTATCCATTATCCTATATATAAAGCATCTGAAAAGCATGATAAGATTCCAGCCTGTAACTCATTTCTGGGTGTTCATTATTCTATATATAACCTGTCCGATCCCTAAGATCAAGTTCCATGTGTAACTTGCTCCCAGATATGTTAGTCTTTACGTAACACATCTAAATCCTTCAATTAGATTCCAAGTTGTGATTGGCATCCAGGCATCCGTTATTCTGTGCACAACCCATTAAGCCCCTCAGCTAGATGCCAGCTTGTAACTTTCTCCCATCATCATGAATATAAACCACTGCTAGATAATCTATGTGCGTGGTACAAGTTCATGGAGCATTATAGGCTTGCAGTAGTTTTCAACAGCGTTAGTAATATGATCTTACACCCGAAACAGGAATATGATCTGATGCAACTTTCAGTTTAGAGATAGCCTTTTTAAATTGTCTTCTATCAAGTAACTTAAAATATAATAAAGTTATGTAACATTGATCCTTTTTCTCTGTCTATGATGGACCATATTGTAAGAGCTGTTTTGAATAGTACCAGCAATGAGCCTGAATGATGCTTGTTTTCCCAGTTTTATCCCTTCCTAAATGTGCTGATTCATACGGGGTTATGATTCCACAGGTGCCAGTTTCCCTCTGGTACCTCACCCAAAATTAACTTATGTGCAAGCCTGCATGTCAACAGGCTGTCCACTGCTGTCCTCAGTCAATATCCACACATGCTCTTTCCGGCAGGTGTCAATGAATAGTGATCACGAGCAGGAATCCTGGGGAATTTATCCACCCATAGCTCAGAGAAACTGAGGCCAATTGCAGAGATCATACTGCTTGCTCCAGCTAAGATTAACTAATTCAGCATGGACTAGGGATTGAACCTGGGAACTTCCCACTTGGCGTTTGAACCAACTGGACCATCTGCTTGTCGCTTGTGTAATCCCATTCTCAGAACCCCTCTGTTACTGTTAGTCAATAGATGCAACTCAAACTCTTGTCAGGCTCCCTGATTGTTTAGTGGGTAAATGCAATCCTAGTGTGGCACTGAGCCAGAAAGACCAGGAAGGTCCGAACTTTGGTTTGCGTTGAGTTGGCTGATCTCAGCCAAGGTGACAGTTAGGGTGCTGCAAATAACCTCTGTGCTACAAGACAGGTTGGGGGGGCGGGGTGGTGGAAATCAGCTGGGGACCCTGCTTCTGATCACTATCTAGTGATCCCTGCTAGGGATTGTGTGTGAGCAGGGATTGGACAAGGATAGGATGAGTCTTGGCAGTGATCTTATTAGCTGTGGCTCAGTGGTAGCCTTCTGACTTCTGAGTCAGAAGGCTATAGATCCCAGTCCCACTCCAGAGACTTGAGCACATGATTTAGATTGACACATCAGTGCTCCATTGTTGGAAGTGCTGCTTTTTTGTTTTAGATGTTATACCGCGGTTGTGTTTTCCCTCTCAGATGGACATAAAAGAGCGGGAGAGATCTCGTGGTGTCCTGGCCAATATTTATCCCTAAACGAACATTACCAAAAACAGATTATTTGGTTATTTATCTAATTGCTGTTTGTGGGACCTTGTTGTACTGCCTCGTTCCCCTACATTACATCAGTGACGACACTGCAAAAGTACTGTGAAGCGCTTTGGGACGTCCTTAGGTCCAGAAAAGCGTTGTATAATCCAAATTCGTTCTTTCTGCAGTTCCTTCTCACCTTGGGGCCTCCGCTCTTTTAAAAAAAAACTTAATCGAACAATTATTCCCACTCAAGGGACAGGTAACAATGGCGGTTGGCCCTACCCAAGCTGCTGAGTGAGTCTGAAAGTTCTTCAGCTCAGAAATCCTGAAACATCCACGCATGTGTCAATGCGATCCGATTGCATTGTGGGTGAAGAGCGCGCGGGGCGGGAGCAGTGGTGAATCGTGAAGTGGCGGTTCGCTGCATGCGATCGGTAATTGAGCTCGCGGTACCGGCTTTCAGTGGGACGGTCGAAGGTGTTAGGACTTGTGGTCACATGGAGCCGGCTTCACCGCTGAGGGTCAAACCCTTGAGGTTTGTTGGTAACTGTGACCCCTCGCGCTCGGGGACGTGCTGTTTATACCGCGCGCGGGCCATGTGCTTGGTGACCAGAATGGAAGGGCCTGGTAGTTCCACCCTGTCAGTCGATAAATCACAAGCTTTGTGTTTGTTTAGACTATTCTCTAAAGCGTTCCAGAAACTCTTCAAAATGCACGCAGAATATTATGCAATGTTCCACTTTAATTTTCGTTGTCAGCCTTGGTTCTCGCCTCCGAGGTTGTGGGTTCAAACCTCATTCCAGGGACTTGAGCACAAAATCTACATTGACACTCCAGGCAGTATTGAGGGAGCGCTGCACTGTCGGAGGTGCCGTTTTTCGGATGAGAGGTTAAACCGAGGCCCCGTCTGCCCCCTCAAGTGGATGTAAAAGGTCCTATTCAAAGAAGAGCAGGGGAGTTTTGCTGTGTTTTTGGTGATGTTTATCCATCAACTAACTTAACTTAAAAAAATTATCTGGTCATTATCACATTGCTGTTTGTGGGACTTCGCTGTGCAAATTGACTGCATTTCCTATTTTTCTTACATTAGGTGTTATATAAATGCAAGTTCTTCTGATTGGTGGAGCACAACAGTCTGCCTGTTGAATTTTGTGTAACTATAACACATTGATGAGCAACCTTTCAATGCAGCTGTTCATCCAGTATGACCTTGGTTAATTGCTTATAAATGCACATCAGTATCGCCAACAGGTATGATGTAGGTAGGTTAAAAGAGCAAAAGTTATAAAAGGTACTTTGACGACTGTAGGAACAGATTCTGGAAGCTGTTATTTACTAAATGATGTGTACTGGGAATTGGTGGAATGATACTGAAATTTGTTGATGAATTTGATCCAAGTGGATAGGCTTATTTGAGCTAGGTAGGTTAGGGAGAAGTGGGGCATAAGTTTTTTTTATTTGTTCATGGGATGTGGGTGTCGCTGGCAAGGCCAGCATTTAGTGCCCATTGCTAATTACATGCATTAAGTATATGTTATGTAAGCGTAGAACTTGGTTAGATGCTAGGAGATGTTACTTTTTGTAGAGCAATTGACGTCTGGCACAAGTTTTCGGCACGTGCAGAGTGCAGATTCGCTGCAAGCATTCAAAAGGAAGCTGGATGAATTCCTAAGAGTGTTTAACAAGTGCATATATAGGGTAGGTGGCTCATTGGGGACTGTTTCAATGCCTGGAACATGAATGAACCCCTTTAGGGGTCGGAGAGGAATTTCTCCCCTTAAATTGGTTTAAGGTTTTTCTCTGTTGCCTCCCCAGGAGATTGCCTGGGCTAAGGATATCTCCTTGGAACATGAGAGGGAGGATCCAGTTGTCGTGGTCCACGCAGGAACCAACGACATAGGTAGAACTAGAAATGAGGTCCTGCTGAGGGAGTTTGAGGAGCTAGGGTCCAATGAATAAGCAGAACCTCAAAGGTAATAATCTCTGGATTACTACCTGAATCACATGTACATTGGCATAGGGTCAAACAGATCAGAGAGTTAAAAGTGTGGCTCAAAGAGTGGTGCGGGTGATGGGTTTCAATTCATGGGGCACTGTCACCAGTACTGGGAAAAGGGGGAGCTGTTCCGTTAGGATGGGCTCCACTTAAACCGGGCTGGGACCAGTGTCCTGACGAATAACTAGGGCAGTAGATAGGGCTTTACACTAAAAATTGGGGATAAGGGTTCAGGTAAGGGTAAATTTATAAATCTAAAGAGAAAAGTCAAGGCCATAGAGCTATGTAGCAATTTGGGTAAAGATAAGCAGAGTGTGTCAGGAAGGGACAGAGTTTAATGGTAATAGTGCATCAGTGAATAAGGTCAAATCAGTGAAAAATAGTAAAAAGTTAAAATTAAAGGTGCTTTATCTCAATGCACAAAGCATTCGTAACAAGATAGACAAATTAATGGCACAAATAGAGACAAATGGGTTTGATCTAATAGTCATTACTGAGACGTGGTTGCAAGGTGACCAAAGCTGGGAACTAAATATTCCAGGGTACTTGACTTTTCAAAAAGACAGACAAAGTGGAAAGGGGGTGGGGTAGTCCTAATAATAAAGGATGACATAAAGACAATAGTGAGAAAGGATCTTGGCTCAGAAGATCAGGAAGTAGAATCAGTATGGATGGAGATAAGAAATTACAAGGTTCAGAAAACACTGGTGGGAGTAGTTTATAGGCCTCCTAACTGCAGTAATACTGTTGGACAGAGTATGAATCAAGAAATAAGAGGAGCTTGTAATAAAGGTAATGCAATAATCATGGGAGACTTTAATCTTCATAGACTAGGCAAATCAAATTGGTAAAGTAGTTTGGAGGATGAGTTCATGGAATGCATTTGAGACAGTTCCCTGGAACAATACGTCGGAGAACCAACCAGAGAACAGGTTATTTTAGATCCCGTTTTGTGTAATGAGACAGGGTTAATTATAATCTCATAGTGAAGGATCCTCTGGGGAGAACTGCTCCATAATATGATAGAATTTCACATTGAGTTCGAGAGTGACGTACTTAAGTCCGAAACTAGCATTTTAAACTTAAAGCCAATTACGTAGGAATGAAGGGTGAGTTGGCTACAGTTGATTGGGAAATTAGATTAAAAGATATGACGGTAGATAAGCAATGGTGAGCATTTATAGAAATAATTCATAATTTTCAACGAATATACATTCCATTGAGGAATAAAAACTCCATGGGAAAAGTGATCTATCCATGACTAACTAAAGAAGTTAAGGGTAGTATTAGATTAAAAGAAGAGGCTTATAATGTTGCCAAGAGTAGTAAGCCTGAGGATTGGGAGAGTTTTAGAAACCTACAAAAGATGACCAAAAATTGATAGAGGGAGAAAATAGAATATGAGAGTAAACTAGCAAGAAATATAAAAATATAAGAACAGATCGTAAGAGATTCTACAAGTATGTAAAAAGGAAGAGAGTAGTAAAAGTAAACGTGGATCTCTTGGAGGCTAAGACAGGAGAAATTATAATGGGTATATATGGAAAATTATAACAGCAGAGACGTTAAACAAATATTTTGTATCTGACTTCACAGTAGAAGACACAAAAAACATACCAGAAATAGTGTGGAACGAAGGGTCTAATGAGAGTGAGGAACTTAAAGTAATTAATATTAGTAAAGAAAAAGTACTGGAGAAATTAATGGGACTAAAAGCCGACAAATCCCTTGGACCTGATGGCCTACATCCTGGGGTTTTAAAGAAGAGGCTGCAGAGATGATGCGTTGGTTATGATCTTCCAAAATTCCCCAGATTCTAAAATGGTGCCAGTGGATTGGAAGGTAGCAAATGTAACACCGCTATTCAAGAAAGGAGGGAGAGAGAAAACAGGAAACTTCAGGCCAGTTAGCCCGTCATCAGTGGTTGGGAAAAGGCTGGAATCCATTATTAAGGATGTGGTGACGGGGCACTTAGAAAATCATAATATGATCAGGCAGATTCAACATGGTTTTATGAAAAGGAAATTGTGTTTGACAAACGTATTAGAGTTTTTTTGAGGATGTGACTAGCAGGGTAGATAAACGGGAACCAGTGGATGTGGTATATTTGGATTTTCAAAAGAGATTTGATAAGGTGCCACATAAAAGGTTGTTACATAAGATAAGGGCTCATGGGGTTGGGGGTAATATATTAGCATGGATAGAGGATTAGTTAACGGACAGAAAACGGAGTAGGAATAAACGGGTAATTTTCAGGATGGCAGGCTGTAACTAGTGGGATGCTGCAAGGATCAGTGCTTGGGATTCAGCTATTTACAATCTATATTAATGACTTAGATGAAGGGATCGAGTGTAATGTATCCAAGTTTGCTGATGATACAGAGCTAGGTGGGAAAGTAAGCAGTGAGGAAGACAGAGTCTGCCAAGGGATATAGACAGGTTAAGTGAGTGAGTGAGCAAGAAGGTGGCAGATGGAGTGAAATGTAAAGATATTCACTTTGGTACGAAGAATAGAAAAACTGAATATTTTTTAAAAAGCGAGAAACTATTAAATGTTGGTATTCAGAGGGATTTGTGTGTCCTTGTACACGAAACACAGAAAGTTAACATGCAGGTACAGCAAGCGATTAGGAAGGCGAAAGGTGTGGCCTTTATTGCAAGGGGGTTGGAGTACAAGAGTAAGGAAGTCTTGCTGCAATTGTACAGAGCTTTGGTGAGACCACACCTGGAGAACTGTGTACAGTTTTGGTTTCCTTACCTAAGGAAGGATATACTTGTCTTAGACATGGTGCAATGAAGGTTCTCTAGATTGATTCCTGGGATGAGAGGGTTGTCCTATGAGGAGAGATTGAGTAGAATGGGCCTATACTCTCTGGAGTTTAGGAGAATGAGAGGTGATATCATTGAAACATGTAAGATTCTGAGAGGGCTTGACAGGGTAGATGCTGAGAGGTTGTTTCCCCTAGCTGGAGAGTCTAGAACTAGGGGGCATAGTCTCAGGATTAGGGGTCAGCAATTTAGGACTGAGATGAGGAGGAATTTTTTCACGCAGAGGGTTGTGAATCTTTGAAATTCTCTACCCCAGAGGGCTGTGAATGCTGAGTCATTGAGTATATTCACGGCTGAGATAGATAGATTTTTGGACTTTTAAAGGAATCAAGGGTTATGGGGATCGGGTGGGAAAATGGAGTTGAGTTAGAGGATCAGCCATGATCTTATTGAATGGTGGAGCAGGCTGTATGGCCTACTCCTTCTCCTACTTCTTATATTCTTAGGTGTTACCAGGTATGAAGAGAGATTTGAGAATTAGGGTTTTTGTCACTGGAACTGAGAAGGTTGAGGGGTGACTTGCTAGTGGCCTTTAAATTGTGATGGGGTAAAATAGAGAGAGATTGTTTCCACTAGTTAATGAGGTGGTCATGGAGATGCATAAATTTAAGATATTCATGTAAAGAATTGAAGGGGAGTTTAGAAAAAAGTTCTTTGGAATGTGGAATTTGCAGCCAAATACCATTGTCCATAAATTTTTAAGAGGGTATTGGAGCTGTTTGAAAAGGAGGAATATTAAAGGGTGTGGGGAGTGAACATCTTTGAAAGCAATGTTCACAAATAGATATTTTTCTACGATTGGTCAGAACACCTGAACTGATGTTCTTTACATGTAACATAAGGCAGGGATGTAAATAGCTTTTATCGTTGAAGGGTGTATAGGTGAATACTATGGAGCCTCAGGGTCAGAAAGTTTAATTCAATGTTCCATTAATTTGTATACATCACAAACTGCTAATACTAATAGATCTTGGTGTTGTAATTTAGGATTTATCCACTGATGATGTAACACTGCTAAGAACAGTAGTTTCCAAATTACCAGGCCTACAAAATTCAAGCAGGACAACCCAGAGCAAAAAATATAAGCACAAATAGGACTTCAGTGGCAGGATTGTGAAGGCAGAGAAGCTGAATATGTCCCATGTGCAAGAGTTTGGACATCTGTGGCTTATGATATTTAAGGTTGAGGATTGTTCTCCTAAATGAGTAGGTTCCCAGAAGTTACTGAAAGTCTAAGGAACATTTCATGATGAGGGAGAAGGAAGGAGTGAAAAAGTAGGGCGGGGGGGGGGGGGGAGAAAGAGAAAAGTGAGGGGGGGGGTGGAAAGACAGACAAGTGATAAGGGTGGGAGAGAAGGAAGTGACAGGGACTGAAGGAGACAAATGATGGAGTGGGGAGAGAGGAAAAGAGAAAAGTAAAAGAGGGCAAAATCAGAGACGAGGGATGGATGGAAGCTAAAATAGAGGAGGAGAGAAGAGAGAGGAGCAATTGTGGAGTAGGAATAGAAGCAAACTATGGTGGCAAAGGCCAGGGAGGAGGGGAGAGAGGGACAGAGGCAAAAGCGTATGTGGAGAGAGGGATGGAGGCAAAAGTGGAGGAGGGAGAAGGACGTAAGCAAAGGCAGAGGAGAGAAATGGCAAAAGTGGGTGAGGACAGGCAAAAGCGGAGGGAGAGGGACGGAAGCAAAGGCGGGAGAGGAAGGGAGGGAGAGAGAGAGACCGAAGCAAAAGCAGATGAGCACATGGAGGGACGGAGGCAGAATTGGATGAGAGAGAGGGACTGAAGCAAAGGTGGAGGAGGAGAGAGGGTGGATGGGCGAGGGATGGAGGCAAAGGCGGTGGATGGGCAAGGGATGGAGGCAAAGGCGGCGGATTGGCGAGGGACGGAGGCAAAGGCGGCAGAGAAGCGAGGGATGGTGGCAAAGATGGAGTAGTGGGATGGAGGTGGAGGAGGGAGGGACGGAGGCAAAGACGGAGAAGATGAGAGGGGGGACGGAGGCAAAAACGGAGGAGGAGAGGGGGTCGGAGGCCAAGATGAAGGGGGAAAGAGGCTGGAACAAAATCAGAGGAGTGAGATGCAGGCAAAAGTGGAGGACAAGAGCATCAGAGGCAAAAGTAGAAGCAAGAGAGCGGTGGGTAAAAATATAATTGGAACCGAAATGATAGAAACAGAATGCAGGGCAAGAGTAACAGAAGAAAGAGAGAACTGTGGGAAAGAAATAGACATGAAGGAGAGGGTCCTTTTCAGAATTTTGTGGTGCATGGTGAATGAAAATTTCTTGGTGAGAATTGTCCTAAAAAGTGAAAAGAGCTGGCCTGAAAAAGTTTGAGTAGTGCCAGGAACTCGGACAAGACCAAATATCTGGGCATGTTTGTCACTTTCTCTTCTAGATTTTGCATTTTGCCTTGTGAGGAATTGTCTGTGCCCTACTCAAGAAAGCATGCCCACAATTAGAAGTATCCAGTAAGGAAAACTAGTAGAGGCTGGGAGTTCATAGTATGGTACAGCACAGAAGGAGGCCATTTGGCCCTTTGTGCCTGTGCTGGCACTTTGAAAGCACTATCCAATTAGTCCCACTCCCCTGCTTTTTCCCCATGGCCCTGTAAATTTTTTCCCTTTAAGTATTTATCCAGTTCCCTTTTGAAAGTTACCATTGAATGTGCTTCCACCAGGCAATGCATTCCGGATCATCGTAACTCGCTGTGTATAAAAAAAAATGTTGCTCATGTCGCCTCTGTCCCTTTTGCCAGTCACCGTAAATCTGGGTCCTCTGGTTTCTGAACATTCTGCCACTGGAAACAGTTTTTCCTTATTTACTCTATCAAAACCATTCATGATCTTGAACATCTTTATCAAATCTCTTCTTAACCTTCTCTGCTGTAAGGAGAACAATCCGAGCTTCTACAGCCTCCACATAACTGAAGTCCCTCATTCCTGGTACCATTCTGGTGAATCCCTTCTGCACCCTCTCCAAGTCCATGACATCCTTCCTTAAAGTGTGGTGCCCAGAATTGAACACAATACTCCAGCTGAGACCTAACCAGTGTTTTATAAAGGTTTGGCAAAGATTCCTTCCTTTGTACTCTATGCCTCTATTAATAAAGCCAAGGATCCCATATGCTTTTTTTAACTGCCTTCTCAACTTGACCTGCTACCTTCAAAGATTTGTGTACATCCACCCTCAGGTCACTCTGTTCCTGTACTCCCTTTAAAATTGTACCATTTAGTTTATATTACCTCTCCTCATTCTTCCTACCAAAATGTATCACTCCACACTTCTCTGCGTTAAATTTTATCTGCCATGTGGTCTGCCCATTTCACCAGTCTGTCTGTGTCCTCCTGAAGTCTGTTACTATTCTCGACACCGTTTACTACATTTCCGAGTTTCATGTCATCTGCAAACTTTGACATTATACCCAAGTCCACGTCATTAATGTATATCAAATAGAGCAGCAGACCCCTGGGGAACACCGCTATATGCTTCCCTCCAGTCTGAAAAACAGCCATTCACCACTACTCTCTGCTTTCTGTCCCTTAGCCAATTTTGTATCCATGCTGCCACTGTCCCTTTAAACCCATGGGCTTTATTTTTGCTAACAAGTCTAGTATGTGGTACTTTATCAAATGCCTTTTGAAAGTTCATATTCACAACATCAATTGCACTACCTTCATCAACTTTCTCTTCATTACTTCATCAAAGATCTCCATCAAGTTAGTCAAACACGATTTCCCTTTAACAAATCCGTGCTGACTTTCATTTAATAGCCCATACTTTTCCAAGTGCCAATTAATCTGTCCCCGATTATTGTGTCTCAAAGTTTCCTCACCACCGACGTCAGGCTGACTGGCCTGTATTTGCTGGGTTTATCCCTCCCCTTTTTTGAACAGGATATAACATTTGCAATCCGCCAGTCCTCTAGCTCCACTCCCATATCAAAGGAGGATTGGAAGATTGTGGCCAGAGCCTCTGCAACCTCCACCCTTACTTCCCTAAGTAACCCAGGATGCGTCCCATCTGGACCCGGTGATTTTTCTACTTTGAGTACTGCCAATCTTTTAAGTACCTCCTTTATCTATTTTTATCCCATCCAGTATTGCTACCAACTCCTCAACTGCTAAATTGGCAGCATTTTCTCTAGTGAAGACCGATGCAAAGTATTCATTTATTACCTCAGCCATGCCCTCTGCCTCCACAAGAAGATCTCCTTTTTGGTCCCTAATCGGCCGCACCCTTCCTTTGACAAACTTTTTTCTATTTATATGTTTATAAAAGACTTTTGGGTTCCCTTTTATGTTAGCCACTAATCTATTCTCATACTCCCTCTTTGCCCCTCTTATTTCCTTTTTTAGATCTCCTGTACTTTCAGTATTCAGCTTGGTTCTCTACTGTATTAGGAACCTTACATTTGTCATAAGCCTCCTTTTTCTGTTTCATTTAAACTCTATATCTCTAGTCATCTGGGGTCTGGGGAGCTCTAGCTTTGGATGCCCTTCTTTTCCCCCTCTTGGGAATGTGTCTATTCTGTCCCCAAACCTTATCCTCCTTGAAGACCTCCCATTGTTCAAATACTGTTTTGCCTAACAATTTCTGATTCCAATCCACCTGGGCAAGATTCCTTTTTAACTCACTGAAATTAGCCCTCCTCCAATTAAGTATTTTTATACTTGATTATTCCTTGTCTTTTTCCATAACTATTCTAAACCTGATGATATTATGATCACTGTTCCCCAAATGCTCCCCCACTGAAATATGATCCACTTGTCCCACTTCATTCCCCAGACTAGATCCAGCACTGCTCCCTTCTTCGTTGGGCAGGAAATACACTGATTAGGAAAGTTGTCTTGTACACATTTCAGGAATTCTTCCCCCCCCCCCCCCCCCCATTGCCCTTTAGATTGTTGTTATCCCAGTTTATATTGGGATAATTGAAGCCCCCCATTATCACTACTCTATACTTGCATCTTTCTATAATCTGCCTGCAGATTTGCTTCTCTATCTCTTTCCCATTATTTGGTGGCCTATAGTATATACCCAGTAGCATAATAGCTCCTCTATTGTTCCTTAATTCTAACCAAATAGATTCTACCTTTGACCTCTCAACTACATCATCCCTTTCCAGTGCTATAGTAGTTTCTTTGATCAATACTGCCACCCATCTCCGTTCTTTATTTCCCAATCTTTCCTGTAGCCAGGAATATTAAGTCCCCAATCCTCCCCTTCTTTGAGCCAGGTCTCTGTTATTGCTACTATATATAGTCTCATGTGGCAACGTGCCTGCAACGCACCAACCTTATTTACGATGCTATGTGCATTTATGCACATGCACTCCAAATTCATCTGCGACTGCTTTGCGTTTGTCCCCTGTCTGATCCCTCCTATTTCTGAACTATTCTTTACTCTAGTGCTCTTTGTCCCTGCCAGTCTGTTATGCACCTTGTCTCTCCTCTCTAATGTTTTGTCCTGGTGCCCACCCCTCAGCCAAATTAGTTTAAACATTCTGTAATGTGGGAGGAGCAATGGGAATCAAAGGAAGGGTATTGAACAGTCATCCCACATGGGAAGCAGTCAGGAGTGAGAGAACTCCACAATAACAGCTGGCAATGTGATCTATCTGTTGTAGAAAAGGCAGAGAGGCCTAATAAGAAATCGTACACCCAAGAAAGTCCTTCCTTTAGTCAACAGAGAAGCCCCAGGATGGGAACACTTCAAACAATTCCAAAAGGTATGAATATCAGCAGCGTTCCAAAGGTGGACAGAGAGGTTTTATCTGCTTTCAGTGTGGTAAGAGCTGTAACCGTTCCCAGTTGCACATGAGGGTCCACAATGGAGAGAAGCCCTTTAAATGCCCCGACTGTGGGAAAAAGTTCAGTCAGTTGTACCACTTGGTAACTCACCGTCAAACGCACACTGGAGAGAAGCCATTTCAGTGCCTGACCTGCGGGAAGGGGTTCAGTCAGTCATTTACACTGGTGGTGCACCAGCGCACCCACACGGGAGAGAGACCTTTTCATTGCTTGACTTGAGGGAAGGAGTTCATGCAGTCATCCACATTGATACTGCACCAGTGCTCGCACACTGAAGAACGGCCCTACCGGTGTGAGATGTGTGGCAAGGGCTTCTGATTTCTCCAAAACTTGGAGCAGCATCAGCACACCCACACGAGAGAAGCCATTTCAGTGTCCAGTCTGCGGGAAGGTGTTCAACCACCCATCCACCCTGTTACAGCACAAGCGCACACTGGAGAGAAGCCGTTTGTGTCCCCGATGCGGGAAGGAATATAGCCACTCGTCTACTCCGTCGAAGCACCTGCGCACGCACACAAAGGAGAAGCCATTTCATTGCTTGACCTGTGGGAAGGGGTTCACCCAGTCTTCCCACTTGATGTCACACAAGCGCACACAATCAGGAGAGAAGCTGTTTGAGTGCAAGGCCTGCGGGAAGGGGTTTGTTCAGTCATCCCACCTGGTGAGGCACCAGTGTGTACACACGAGGGCAAAGCCGTTTCAATGCTCGGTCTGCAGAAAGGAGTTTGGCCACTTGTCCACGCTGTTGCAGCACCAGCGCACACAAACGGGAGAGAAGCCATTTCAGTGCCTGACCTGTGGGAAAGCTTTCAGCCACTCGTCTAATCTGGTGAAGCACCAACGAATGCACATGAGAGAGAGTATCAGTGCGGCTAGTGTGGAAAAAGCTTTAAGCAGCAATCAACATTGGATCAACAGAAGTGCATTCAAACAAGGAAGAATTCATACAACCTTCGCAGTTGTCAACGTGCACACAAAGCCAAGTAACTGCTTGGGAGCTGAGCAACCTAGTCTGAATCCGGCTCCTGCCTTGGGACCTCATCCGACTATTTTCGTCCCTTCGCCTGTACCCTTCCACTCACCATTGAACCAATAATTGATCCACTTTTTGATTGCTTCAATTGAGCAGCACCATTGCAGTCTGTTCTATAATACAGCAACAGTTGAGGTGAAGAAGTTAATTCTTTAGTTGAGTTAACCGTGTAGCTTTAGTTTCTAATCATGTCATTTGGTTCTTCCAACCTTGTGCAGTATAAAATAGCTTTCCTTATTAACAGGGAATGTCCTACCTGAGCGGGTGCTGCATATGCCCTGATATGCTTTAACAGCGATGTTATACTTCATACTGCTACAAGTTGATAAAAAGGTAGTTTTATGCTCCTACTGTCAGAGGTTTTCTGCTCTCAGCAACTGTGGAACTGCTCTATCACTTGGTCATTATGGAGCCGTTTCACTCTTGCCAAAGAGTATGGATTGTCTCTCTCCATAGTGTGAAATTGACTCAACCCATTGAAGTAGTAAGGGGGAAGAGAAGGGAAGTAGAAATAAGAAAGTAAAAGGGGAACAAAGTCTTTTACACACCAGCTGATGATTCTCACCAGGTGACAGTCCTACACTGCCCTCCCTCCCTGCCTTGAATGGACGGGCATAGTCTATACCACAGGGAGACTGCAGGGAGAGAGAAGGGAGAAAGCACCTTTTTTAAACAAAAAAAAGTTGGCTTCTTCAATGACTGAGTTTATGTAGTGAGTAGCTGAGCCTCACCGATCGAGAAGCATTTGTTGGGGAATTGCATTAGAGGTTTCATTCTTTCATGTTCCTTTAATTCCTCTGAAGCCGTTAGTGGAAACAGCATTGGAGTTGTATTATCAAGAGTGATGAGCAAGCAAAATAGCTAAAAGAAAAGGAGAAGGGTTTTATTTTTTCTAATCTTTTGTACTTGTATGATTGTCAGGGTTCTTTGACATTTACAATTTTAACTTTACTGTCTTGTTCAATAGATTTATATAAAAGGGAATTTTCCCATAGCCTTGTGGCTAATAACGGCATGTAGTAAAATTATTAAGGTAAAATAATCAAGAAGACTACACCATTCCACTAATATCCTTGCACATGAAAATGCAAGAGTGAAAGGTTTGTACAGATAATGTTTCCTTTTAAAGCCATAATTTCCAGGTCATCTTTTTTCTAATTACATTCTTTTTAAATTACAATTTGGATTTATTTGCTATGGTTGATCAAACTGTCTGAAGTGATGTTTAAACGCTGTTCTACCGTAGCAGATGATTTTGAAAGAAAGGAAGAAGGAAATAAGCAAAAAAAAAGTTGCCACCAAAAGATGATTTGACAAAGGGAAACCCCAGGAACTTGAATCAGAGCATTGTCAAAACAAGTTGAACTGTGCATTAGTCCAGCTGACCTATCCAATGAAAAAGATATTAGTAATCCAAAAACATAGCTGTGCCACTTTGAACTGTGCTGAGTTTTAGAAATGTGAATTTTGTAATAATATAGACAAAAGGCTGCAGTCCTGTGCTTATATGCCAAGGATGAATTCTTGGACACTGAGTCAAACACTTGCCATTTATTAAAGATTAAATGTCATATATAATCATTACTAATATAACCTTAAAATTAGAGCTGGACGGTTCAAGGGCGATGTCAGGAAGCACTTCTTCACACAAAGGGTAGTGGAAATCTGGCACTATCCCCTCCCCCCCCCCCCCCCCCCCCCCACCAAAAAAAGAGCTGTTGAGGCTAGGTCAATTGAAAATTTAAAAATTGAGATTGATAGGTTTTTGTTAGTTAAGGGTTACGGGACCAAGGCGGTAAATGGAGTTAGTGTAGATCAGCCATGATCTAATTGAATGGTGGAACAGGCTCGAGGGACTGAATGGCCTACTCCTTTTGCTATCTTCCTAATATGGAGATCATAAGGATGCTTTGCTGCAGAAGATACACCCATTACAGCTCAACCCTCCAGATGTCTCCCTTCTTCATCTCCCAACCTGTGTCTATGATTTTACACCATTTATACTGTTTCTAGTTGCACTGCTCCATAGGAACCTGTATTTCATAACCCATTACCCACTTTGAGTACCTGTCCGTATCATGATGTCCCAGGCCTACTAAATATGTTTGGGTTAGAAAGACCTGAAAAGAGAACTGAGTCTCCAGTTGGGGGTAATAGAGAATCTAAATATAAACATGTGCCAGCTGGCCTTAAAGAATGCTGTAGTAATCTTTTGTACAGATACATTTTCAGCACTCTTTCAATTTTTTTTTAAAACTACAGAAATAATCTAAAATGGAATATAAGAATATAAGTAGTTATTTTATGTAAAATGATTTCTCTTACTATTTCTCAGTCTTGATATCTAACACTAAGCTCATTTTGTAATCTTGTAAACTGAGCTTTACATTTATACTTTAAGCAAAACTCAGCTAATATGTGCTATTGTAATATTTGAAATCAAGTTTATTACTGTGCGTCTGATTTGAATTCTGTTGATTTATGTTGAGTACCAATTATCTTTTGAAACTATATTGTAACCACTTATACTGAATGTAATTAAATAGGACATTGAACAGTGTCAAGCCATTGAGGTATTCTGAGTGTGTTGAGTTGATAGTAATTCTTTGCATTTATATTGTCTTAACCATTGGCTGATGGTTTTCTTAAAAAATAGAGCCAGTTTTTGTGGGATGTAGGAATCCATTTTTAAGGACTTGGTAACGGGGCACTTAGAAAATCATAATAAGATTAGGCAGAGTCTACATGGTTTTATGAAAGGGAAATTGTGTTTGACAAATCTATTGGAGTTTTTTGAGGCTGTAACTTGCAGGGTAGATAAAGGGGAACCAGTGGATGTAGTATTGGATTTTCAAAAGGCATTCAGTAAGGTGCTACATAAAAGATTGTTACACAAGATAAGGGCTCATGGGGTTGGGGGTAATATATCAGCATGGATAGAGGATTGGTTAATGGACAGAAAACAGAGAGTAGGAATAAACGGGTCATTTTCAAGTTGGCAGGCTGTAACTAATGGGGTGTCGCAAGGATCAGTGGTGGGGACTCAGCTATTTACAATCTATATTAATGACTTAGATAAAGAGACCGAGTGTAATGTATTCGAGTTTGCTGACGATACAAAGCTAGGTGGGAAAGTTAGCTGTGAGGAAGACACAAAGAGTCTGCAAAGTGATGTAGACAGGTTAAGTGAGTGGACAAGAAGGTGGCAGGTGGAGTATAATGTGGCGAAATGTGAGGTTACTCACTTTGAAAGGAAGAATAGAAAAACTAAATATTTTTAAAATGGTGAGTAACTGTTAAATGTTGGTGTTCAGAGAGATTTGGGTGTCCTTATATATGAAGCACAGAAAGTTAACATGTAGGTACAGCAAGCAATTAGGAAGGCAAATGGTATGTTGACCTTTTATTGCAAGGGGATTGGCATACAAGAGTAAGGAAGTCTTGTTGCAATTGTACAGAGCTTTGGTGCGACCACGCCTGGAGTACTGTGTACAGTTTTGGTCTCCTTACCTAAGGAAGGATATACTTGCCTTAGAGGCAGTGCAATGAAGGTTCATTAGATTGATTCCTGGCATTTAGAAGAATGAGAGGTGATCTCAATGGAATACACAAGATCTGCGAGGGCTTGATAGGGTAGATGCTGAGAGGCTGTTTCCCCTGGCTGGAGAGTCTAGAACTAGGGGGTGTAGTCTCAGGATAAGGGGTTGGCCACTTAGGACAGATGAGGACAAATTTCTTCACTCAGAGGGTTGTGAATCGTTGGCACTCTGTGCCCCAGAGGGCTGTGGATGATCAGTCGTTGAATATATTCAAGGCTGAGATAGATAGATTTTTGGACTCTAAGGGAATCAAGGGATATGGGGATCGGGCGGGAAAGTGGAGTTGAGGTCGAAGATCAGCCATGATCTTATTGAATGGCGGAACAGGCTTGAGGAGTTGTATGGCCTACTCCTGCTCCTATTTCTTAGTTCTTACGACTCCTGAGCCACTTTAGGCATTATACCATATACTTGGAAATAAATAGTAAATTTTAATCCAGTTGTTTCTATATAATGGGCCCTTATCTGGGGTGATAACTTATGACGGCATAAATTTAGACTGACGACTATATTGTAGTTCATAAATCCAGCCAAGTATTGTTACCAGTGCGACTTTAATTGCAGCTCCTGCCAATTTTTATCATTTGCGGACATCTGGGATTGACCTTGACTTAGTTACAAATCTTTTATAATTTAAAACTTACGTATTCATTCATTTACAAACATGCTAGAAGTAAATGTGTATGGATGTTTGGTGGGGGGATCAGGCTTGGTTGTGATGATCTCTATGGTAGAATAGCTTATAGTTAGTCAGTTGGGAGAAGTACCAAAGGACATCCGGCATCTGTGAAACTGTGTCCCATAAAAAGTCAATACCTTTAGTGGAAGAGGGGGGAAAAAAATTGTCCTGAGCTGAATTAGTGGTACAGATGCTAGAGTTGGTCTCACCATTCCTTAATTAGGGAC
The DNA here is from genome assembly GCF_035084215.1 of Heptranchias perlo. NCBI lineage: Eukaryota > Metazoa > Chordata > Chondrichthyes > Hexanchiformes > Hexanchidae > Heptranchias > Heptranchias perlo. The sequence goes on from NC_090332.1 coordinate 64,917,948, forward strand.
TAGAAAAATTCAGCCGGGACACTCCTTCCTGATCACTATTCAGTAATGCCTGTTGTAAAGTAGATTTCGAGTGAGGACAGGATAGTCCTTGACACAGATACCACGACAGTCAAGTAGCCTGTTGAAGAAGCAGCAATTAAGAGATGACGGCCAAAAATGAAGAGAAAGGAAACCCATGTGCAGATTTCTGAAGCTGCAGCTGACTGGTTCTGTTACTGGCGGTGGCAGCCCTATAGTGCATGTTTGCAGCAAATTGCAAAGATCTGCATCTGGCTGTCTGCTGACTGAGACTCTGAAGATAGTTCCTCACATCCTTTAGCAGGTAGGTGCGACAATGCCTACAGAAATGATGGTTGACATTTTGACAGGTGCAGCCAATTGAGCTTTGCTGGTTAACAGATTTCTCCCGTTACTGTCGCAACTATGGGTTGTTAATCCATCAACAGTAACCTTTTCTTGATTGTAGCCCGCGTGGTTATAAAATACAAGTTTAATAGACTGACTTACAACAGAGTTGCACTACGGCTGTCTTCAACATTGCATTCAACAGTTACTATAATTATAATACAACTGTCTACATATTACATTAATGACAAGCAATCAATACAACCTGATCTGTCCATTTTTCAGGTTGCTCAAACCTGACCTCCGCGAATTGCCTGTGGCAATGGACTTCCGACCATCCCCTCTTAAGAGCTGTAACTTTTGGGAGGGAGCATACCCTATCTTTATACTATTCAGCTGCGTTGTTCTGTTCATAAGCACTGCTGGTCATATCTCCTGTTCGTAAACTAGCCTACTGCACTGACTCTCCAAAATCCACCAAGGATTGTTTAATGTCTTAGGGCTAGAAATTCATCCGTGTAGCACCCGTTGTTTCGGCGCTGTGTGGCCTCCCGAAGTTCCAAAATGTCGTCCGGGATGCCTGTGTGTGCTTCTAGCGTGCCGGACACCATCTTGGTAAAGGGGTTCGCGAACGCGCAGTAACGGCTGCATATAAAGTAAGGAGAAAATGCATTAAATCAGTGTGCAGTGCTGATTTAAAGGCATAGACACCATTTTGGCACTTAATGCTGCAGCTAACGCACTGTCTTAACCACGACCAGCTAAACATGTGCTAGATGGCCTGGAGAACCCCCCACCACTGCTATTTGAAGGGACCATGTAGGATTTACAGGTTAATTGTTGGATTATTGCTTCTGGCTGCTGATGCATTTGTACCTGATTTTGGAGTTCTCTTATACGTGAATACTAGGACTAGGGGACATAGCCTATAAACTAAAGGGTACAATTCTAAAAGGAGCAGAGGGATCTGGGGGTATATGTGCACAAATAGTTGAAGGTGGCAGGGCAGGTTGAGAAAGCAGTTAAAAAAGCATGCGGGATTCTGGGCTTTATAAATAAAGGCATAGAGTACAAAAGCAAGAAAGTCAAGCCGAGCCTTTATAAAACACTGGTTCGGCCACAACTGCAGTATTGTGTCTAATTCTGGGGACTGCACTTTAGGAAGAATGTAAAGGCCTTAGAGAGGGTGCAGGAGAGATTTGCTAGAAGGACTTCAGTTACGTGGTTAGACTGGAGAAGCTGGGGTTGTTCTCCTCAGGGCAGAGAAGGTTGAGAGGAGATTTGATAGAGGTATTCAAAATCATCAAGGTTCTAGACAGAGTAGATAGAGAGAAACTGTTCCCATTGGCGGAAAGGTCAAGAACCAGAGGACATAGATTTGAGGTAATTGGCAAAAGAACCAAAGGTGGCATGAGGAAAATCTTTTTTACGCAGTGAGTGGTTAGGATCTGGAATGCACTGCCGGAGGGTATGGTGGAGGCAGATTCAATCGTGGCTTTCAAAAGGGAATTGGATAGGTACTTGAAGGGAAAAGATTTGCAGGGCTGCGGGGGAGTGGGACTAGCTGGATTGCTCTTGCAGAGAGCAGGCATGGATTTGATGGGCCGAATGGCCTCCTTGCGTGCTGTAACCATTCTATGATTTAGAGCCAGGACTTGCAGGAGTGAAGTTAGGTAACGCTTCTACGCACAAAGGGTGGGAGAAGTTTGGAAGACTCTTCCGCAAACGGTAGGTGATGCTAGCTCAATTGTTAATTTTAAGTCTGAGATTGATAGATGTTTGTTAACCAAGGGTATTCGGTGATATGGGACCAAGGCGGATATATGGAGTTAGGTCACAGATCAGCCATGATCTCATTGAATGGCGGAACAGGCTCGAGGGGCTAAGTGCTACTGCCACTCGCTGCCTCCAGTTATGAGCCACCTCCTGCAAGAAAGTGGGATGTGTGTTGGTGAGTGTCCTGCAGGATGTTTGGGTTATGGATGAATAGCTGGCAGTGTGTATGATCTGTGAGTTGTGGATGTGCGGCTTGCAACAGTGAGGGTGAGAGGAAGCATCTGATTGGAAGACTTGAGTACTGATTAAAAGAATTTGTTGGTATGTGGGTGAGGGAGGTGTAGTGCGTGGAGCAGTGGATGCGGCTAGTGGTGCAGTTGGTAGGAGATGTCACGTGACAGTTGACCTCACTCACCTTGACCACTTGTGTCAAAGCATTGAACTTCTTCCTGCACTGTATCCATGTTTGTGGTGCTTTGCACCTGGCATTGACTTCGTCCCCTACTGCCTCCCACTGCTTCAGGAGCATATGTCTGGAGGGCCTCTTGCCCTCCTGTGGATATAGGATGCCCCCCTTGCACCAAGGTCGCTAATGCATCATCAGAGAGCCTTGATGCACGCACTCTCGCAGGCCCGATACAAACTCAGATTGGTGAGGACTGGCATGCAGATTGGAGGATGTGGGGTTTAGTAGTGTGCAACCATTATTCAATGTTTTAACATAACTCAACTGTAAACATAGGGACAGGACCTGCATCTGTGTTTTATGTGTGCAGTGTCTGATCGCCAATTGGACTCTGTGCGGACACGTATCTTTTTGCAAATAAGAGGTGCAGCCTGCCTCTAAGAGGTGTGAGCAACTCACCCGAGATTTGCACCCCCCACCCCCCTGCCGCTTGCTGGTGAGAAGTGGAGAGAAGGGAGAAAATGGAGAGATGAACGCAGCTGCGGCTCCACGCTGCGCATCAATCAAGTAAATTAAGTTGCAGCACCAATCTAACTTGCTGGCTGCGTAAGTACGACCGGGCTCAGGCTAATCGCGCACTACGATGCCCGTGCCCAGATTCGGGGGTTCACCAGTTTAATCCCCTTAGTGTTTACATAGCCTTTTACTGTTATCAGGTCTTGGTATGTTTATACTAAGGGTGGGGGAGTGGGACGAGCTGGATTGCTTTGCATAGAGCTGGCGCGGACTCGATGGGCCGCATGGCCTCCTTCCGTGCTGTAACCTTTCTATGATTCTGTGCAAGGTTAGGACACCCTGTCTCATGAACCTTACTGTTCTTCACTACTCTAATGCCACAGCACTTTTTCACTGATCTCTTGGGTTTCTGTAAGTTATTTTCCTCAGAGATGCAGATCTTTGCCCTCCTACTTTCTACGCTTGTTTTAAACCACATTCTTACATTCCCTCCTCTTGAACCTGAGTGGAATCACCCTGGTTCAATTATAGCATCTAGAAATGGGCCATCTCTTGACCTTTGGGTGTTTATAGTTCTGAAGTGTCAATATCTGCGCTCTCTCTGACAAACTATCGTTCACACACACTCCGTGACATGACTTTGCTCCCCTCCTATTAACACCGCCCTCTTGCTAAATGTTTGGGAGCTTTAGGCGAGCTATGTGAGATGGGTTATTGACCATGCTTGGCTCCTGGTTCCACCCAGGTTAAATTTTCACTCTATCCCTCAACTATCTCTTTGGTCTTGCCTAAGATCATCTTACATAAGCACACATAAGCATTATACCTATTGCTTCTAAGTTTCATTTGGTTAATACAGAAACCTACAGTGTATTATTTAATCAAGAAATCATGGACTTAAAAAAATCTCCAGCTCTCCCTTTACTAATATCCTATCCTGTGTTACTAATATCCTCTTTGATTATTTAGTCAGTTTCTCTATGGAGCATGTGTCAGCGCCTTGTTTAAAATATTTTCTCACTCTCCTGAGCCACATTAACCATTTCATGTCGTGCCGTTGTCAAGTAACTGAGCATGTGTGAGACCCGTTCTTCAGTGCATTTTCATCATGCATTTCCACATACTAGTTGCCTCACGCAACATGTCATGGTTAATAGAATATTACCTTGCTGCTGTCTCGGAAAATAAATGGGTTAAAGCAAAGCAAAACAAATCAAAATGTTTTCAAGAGGAAAAGCAACTTGGATTAAGGCTGATGATTGATTGCTTTTCCTTCTCATGTAATTTTGAATTATTGAAATCCAAGTTTTAAGTCTTAGTCTAGAATGTCACCATGCTGTGACATTTGATATCTGCCGATGCCTGCAGTAAGATCTTAAATTCTTCACACCACTGGAAGTTTCCTGCACCAACACTTCTCCAGCAAAGGTTGCTCCATAACTTTGTGAAGCCATTTTTATGTCAAAGAACTACTCTCGGTAATCCTGCAACATCGACATTCATGCGGTTCCGAAAACTCAAGGTCCCTTGCTTAAAAGAAATACAGAAGATCCATTGTGGCTTTTCATGAGGGCCCAAGGGGTTAATTTATCAATTCATGATTTCATTCTGTCACTGTGGGGAAATATCCAATTAAATTATGCCAATTATTTTAAATAAAATGCCAAGGTCGTTGCTTGGTGAATTAAAAACAGATGTCGATGTCCCTGGAAGGAGTTAACTTCTTTGCAGAAACAAAGTAGCACTATCATCAGACGTACGCAGTGTTCTCAGTGTGCCTCAACGTCGCTTTTACGTAATTTAAAAAAAAACACTTCAGTGTCGGGAGACATCATTTCAGTTTTTTTTTATTCGTTCATGGGATGTGGGCGTCGCTGGTCAGGCCGGCATTTATTGCCCATCCCTAATTGCCCTTGAGAAGGTGGTGGTGAGCCGCCTTCTTGAACCGCTGCAGTCCGTGTGGTGAAGGTTCTCCCACAGTGCTGTTAGGAAGGGAGTTCCAGGATTTTGACCCAGCGACGATGAAGGAACTGCGATATATTTTCAAGTTGGGATGGTGTGTGACTTGGAGGGGAACGTACAGGTGGTAGTGTTCCCATGACCCTGCTGCTCTTGTCCTTCTAGGTGGTAGAGGTCGTGGGTTTGGGAGGTGCTATCGAAGAAACCTTGGCGAATTTCTGCAGTGCATCCTGTGGATGGTACACACTGCAGCCACTGTGTGCCGGTGGTGAAGGGAGTGAATGTTTAGGGTGGTGGATGGGGTGCCAATCAAGCGGGCTGCTTTGTCCTGGATGGTGTCGAGCTTCTTAAGTGTTGTTGGAGCTGCACTCATCCAGGCAAGTGGAGAGTATTCCATCACACTCCTGATTTGTGCCTTGTAGATGGTGGAAAGGCTTTGGGGAGTCAGGAGGTGAGTGACTCGCCGCAGAATACCCAGCCTTTGACCTGCTCTTGTAGCCACAGTATTTATATGGCTGGTCCAGTTAAGTTTCTGGTCAATGATGACCCCAGGATGTTGATGGTGGGGGATTCGGTGATGGTAATGCCGTTGAATGTCAAGGGGAGGTGGTTAGACTCTGTCTTATTGGAAATGGTCATTGCCTGGCACTTGTCTGGCGCGAATGTTACTTGCCACTTATCAGCCCAAGCCTGGATGTTGTCCAGGTCTTGCTGCATGCGGGCTCGGACTGCTTCATTATTTGAGGGGTTGCGAACATCCCCATTTCTGACCTTATGATGGAGGGAAGGTCATTGATGAAGCAGCTGAAGATGGTTGGGCCTAGGACATTGCCTTGAGGAACTCCTGCAGCAACGTCCTGGGGCTGAGATGATTGGCCTCCAACAACCACTACCATCTTCCTTTGTGCTAGGTATGACACCAGCCACTGGAGAGTTTTCCCCCTGATTCCCATTGATTTCAGTTTTACTAGGGCTCCTTGGTGCTGCCTTGATGTCAAGGGCAGTCACTCTCACCTCACCTCTGGAATTCAGCTCTTTTGTCCATGTTTGGACCAAGGCTGTAACGAGGTCTGGAGCCAAGTGGTCCTGGTGGAACCCAAACTGAGCATCAGTGAGCAGGTTATTGATGAGTAAGTGCCGCTTGATAGCACTGTCGACGACACCTTCCATCACTTTGCTGCTGATTTGAGAGTAGACTGATGGGGCAGTAATTGGCCGGATTGGATTTGTCCTGCTTTTTGTGAACAGGACATACCTGGGCAATTTTCCACATTGTCGGGTAGATGCCAGTGTTGTATCTGTACTGGAACAGCTTGGCTGAAGGCACAGCTAGTTCTGGAGCACAAGTCTTCAGCACTACAGTCGGGATGTTGTCGGGGCCCATAGCCTTTACTGTATCCAATGCACTCAGCTGTTTCTAGATACCACGTGGAGTGAATCGAATTGGCTGAAGACTGACTTCTGTGATGGTAGGGATATCGGGAGGAGGCCGAGATGGATCATCCACTAGTCACTTCTGGCTGAAGATGGTTGCAAACGCTTCAGCCTTGTCTTTTGCACTCACATGCTGGAGTCCGCCATCGTTGAGGATGGGGATGTTTACAGAGCCTCCTCCTCCCGTTAGTTGTTTAATTGTCCACCAACATTCACGACTGGATGTGGCAGGGCTGCAGAGCTTTGATCTGATCTGTTGGTTGTGGAATCGCTTAGCTCTGTCTATATCATGTTGCTTCCGCTGTTTAGCATGCATGTAGTCCTGTGTTGTAGCTTCACCAGGTTGGCACCTTATTTTTAGGTATGCCTGGTGCTGCTCCTGGCATGCTGTTCTACACTCCTCATTGAACCAGGGTTGATCCCCTGGCTTGTTGGTAATGGTAGAGTGAGGAATATGCCAGGCCATGAGGTTACAGATTGTGCTGGAATACAATTCTGTTGCTGCTGATGGCCCACAGCGCCTCATGGATGCCCAGTTTTGAGCTGCTATATCTGTTCTGAATCTATCCCATTTAGCACGGTGGTAGTGCCACACAACACGTTGGATGGTGTCCTTAGTGCGAAGACGGGACTTCATCTCCACGAGGACTGTGCGGTGGTCGCTCCTACCAATGCTGTCATGGACAGATTCATTTGTGACAGGTCGATTGTTGAGGACGAGGTCAAGTAAGTTTTTCCCTCGTGTTGGTTCGCTCACCACCTGCCGCAGGCCTAGTCTAGCAGCTATGTCCTTTTGTATCGGCCAGCTTGGTCAGTAGTGCTACCGAGCCACTCTTGGTGATGGACATTGAAGTCCCCCACCCAGAGTACGTTCTGTGACCTTGCTACCCTTAGTGCTTCCTCCAAGTGGTGTTCAACATGGAGGAGGACTGATTCATCAGCTGAGGGAGGGTGGTAGGTGGTAATCAGCAGGAGGTTTCCTTGCCCATGTTTGACCTGATACCATGAGGTTTCATGGGGTCCAGATTCAATGTTGAGGACTCCCAGGGCCACGCCCTCCTGACTGTATATCACTGTACCGCCACCTCTGGTGGGGTCTGTCCTGCCAGTGGGACAGGGCATACCCAGGGATGGTGATGGAAGAGTCTGGGACATTGGCTGAAAGGTATGATTCTGTAAGTATGGCTATGTCAGGCTGTTGCTTGACTAGCCTGTGGGACAGCTCTCCCAATTTTGGCACAAGTCCCCAGGTGTTAGTGAGGAGGACTTTGCAGGGTCGACTGGGCTTGATTTGCCTTTGTCGTGTCCGGTGCCTAGTGGTCCGATGCCAGGTGGTCCATCCGGTTTTATTCTTATTGTGACTTTTTTCATCTTAGTTTTTAGGTGGTCTAACATTTCCAGATTGTTGTCACGGAGACACAAGATTAAGTTTAACTTAGCCCAAACAAAATTACTTTTGGCAAAATGGCTTCAAATCTCATTATCTACAAACGTTGCAGATCAAATTTGAATTGTTGTTAAAGCATTTCCAACATTTATTTAAGATAATACTTATTCAAGTTGTCGTTGGACTTTTCTGAGTTCTGTGGGGATGATCATTTGGTTCTGATAGCGTACCAATTTATCTATCAAATGTGCCTTTACTTTTCCAATAGCTACCAAATGTGTTTGATTTCAGGACAGTTGCAAAGTTTTTTCTAAGAGGTCAGCAGTGGGTAATGGCTTTCCATTCACTGAGATGAACCCTTGTTTCTCCCAGATAGGTAAATAATCAGTCAGTGACAAACAAGTAAAATGGCTGTCTGAGAAAGTGATCAGGGCTCGTTCCCCAACATCCATCTGGAAGACATACGCCACTGTGACTAATTCAGCTTGCTGTGCTGATTGGCCTCCAGTTAAATCTTTTAATGCACCTGACAGTAATAACTTGGGTGTCATAAGTACGACTTTATCTAATCTGGCAATGTAGGCTAATTTGTTCGTGGCCCAGTAGACAGTTAAAAGGTTTTTGTCACAGCCGGTGAACGTCTGTTCCACTGATGGTGGGGGAGTTGTGAAATCCCTGTGATAAACAGGTCCAGGTATACTGTTGCTCCCCTAAGGTGAAAGCAAATTTATACTGGCAGTGACTGGTCAATCTGTGCTGAGGAAGGGTAGGATTGGTGTGATCTAAGCGCTTCAAGAATTTTTTTTCCTGTCTGAGTGTCTGTCTTGGATATTAATTTTTCCTCCAGCTCCTGTATTTTCTTTTGACAGTGGGTCTGATCTCCTGCTCTTGTTACATTATGCTGGTCGTCCTGGTTTTTGACTTAGGACTCCGAGTAGGGCACTACTTAACTCATCGACCTTCTTTTATCACATTTCATTCTGACCTGTCGTCGTAGTTCAACATGACATGCTACTAATTTTCTGGCTCTATTTGTACCTTTGCTTTTAAGGTAATCTACTGAGGCAGCCAAAGTCGCATTGTAAGCAGTTGTAAGAGTAAATTGATTTTCCACCTCTAATTTTTGCTCCATCAACTTTTTGTTGAGGTCTCCCTCAGTTTCTAATTTAAGTTTTATAATTTGCTGTTCTTGCCATAACACAACAATAGCTTTCCAGTGTTCCTTTTCTATATACTTTTCGTGGGTATGATCTTAACCAACTCTCCTAGATGTTCTAGGTTTTCTGCTTTTTCTATCAAGGAGTTATGAGATATCCTTTATTTAATCTTTCCTGTTTTTTGGTTACTTTTTTTGACCACAGCCAATCACAAGATAAAAGAGGTGCTGTCAGTTTTACTAGCAGCGATCACATTTTAGTACAACCAAGATGATTATTCCAAAATTATCAAAATTGATGCCCTGTACTAGATAATAAGATATCGTTCTTCGATTTACAGTTACACACAATATTTAAGAACATAAGAGGTCAGAGCAGGAGTAGGCCATTTGGCCCTTCGAGCCTGCTCCGCCATTCAGTGAGATTATGGCTGATTTGATTCTGGCCTCAACTCCACTTGCCCGCCTGTTCCCCATATCCTTTGACTCCCTTGCTGATCAAAAATGTTTCCAACTCAGACTCCACCGCTCTTTGCGGCAAAGAATTCCAAAGGTTCACAACCTTCTGAGAAGGAAAAATTTCTCCTCATCTCTGTCTTAAATGGGCGACCCCTTATTCTGAGACTATGCCCCCTAGTTCTAGATTACCCTATGAGGGGAAACATCTTCTCAGCATTTACCTTGTCAAGCCCCCTCAGAATCTTACATGTTTCAATAAGATCTCCTCTCATTCTTCTAAACTCCAGTGAATATAGGCCCAACCTGCTCAATCTTTCCTCATAAGAAAACCCTTCCATACTCGTAATCAACCAAGTGAACCTTCTCTGAACGCCTTCAATGCAAATATATCCTTCCTTAAATAAGGGGACCAAAACTGTACGCAGTACTCTAGGTGTGGTCTCACCAGCATCCTGTACAGTTGTAGCAAGACTTCCCTGCTTTTATACTCCACCACCCCCCCCCCCCCCGAAATAAAAGCCAATATTCCATTTGCCTTACCAATTACCTGCTACACCTGTATGCTAAAACTTTTTGTGTTTCATGTATGAGGACACCCAAATCCCTCTGTACCGCAGCATTCTGTAGTCTTTCTCCATTTATATAATTTGCTTTTTTATTCTTCATACCAAAGTGGATGACTTCACATTTTCCCACATTATACTCCATCTGCCAAATTTTTGCCCACTCGCTTAACCTATCTATATCCCTTTGCAGACACTTTGTGTCCTCCTCGCAACTTACTTTTCCACCTATCTTTGTATCATCAGCAAATTTGGCCGCAAGACACTCTGTTCCTTCATCCAAGTCATTGATATAGATTGTAAATAGTTGAGGCCCCAGCACTGATCCCTGCGGCACCCCACTAGTTACAGATTGCCATCCTGAAAATGACCCCTTTATCCAGACTCTCTGTTTTCTGTTAGTTAGCCAATCCTCTATCCATGCTAATATATCACCCCCAACACCATGAGCTCCTTTCCTTGTGCAGTAACCTTTTATGTGGCACCTTATCGAATGCCTTTTGGAAATCCAAATGCACTACATCTACTGGTTCTCCTTTATTCCTTATGCTCGTTACTTCCTCAAAGAACTCTAATAAATTTTTCAAACACGATTTCCCTTTCATAAAACCATGTTGACTCTCTGATTTTATTTTGAGTTTCTAAATGTCTTGCTACTACTTCCTTAATAATCGATTCTAGCATTTTCCCAATGACAGATGTTAGGCTATAGTTACCTGCTTTCTGTCTCCCTCCTTTCTTGAATAGGGGCGTTACGTTTGTGGTTTTCCAATCCGTTTGGACCTTTCCAGAATCTAGTGAATTTTGGAAGATTACAACCAATGCATCCACTATCTCTGTTGCCACTTCTTTTAAGACCCTCGGATGCAAGCCGTTGGGTCCAAGGGATTTGTCAGCCTGCAGACCCATTAGTTTGCCTAGTACTTTTTGTCTAGTGATAGTGATTGTTTTTAGATCCTCCCTCCCCTTTGCCCCTTAATTATCTACTATTATTGATATGCATTTCATGTCTTCTACTGTCAATTTTGTGTCCCCTCAATCCGAAGTGTGCCTTTACCGATCCAATATCTAAGTAAACGTCAGCCAGATCCAGAGATCGTACACAGAACCCATGACTTTGTACATTGGCTTACAGGATATACAACATGATTTCCTTCAATAGGTGGTTTAAATAAGTACTCTGACTGAAACTCAGGCTATGAATCAAAAGAAAACTGGATTAACATGGAACAGATAAACGTAATTCTACATAAAACAGCAACTTTGCTGTCCTTCACAATATATATCCAAAACACCTTTCTCTGGACTATCACTCAACATACATTATAGAGTCATAGAGTTATACAGCACGGATAGAGGCCCTTCGGCCCATCGTGTCCGCGCCGGCCATCAGCCCTGTCTACTCTAATCCCATATTCCAGCATTTGGTCCGTAGCCTTGTATGCTATGGCATTTCAAGTGCTCATCCAAATGCTTCTTGAATGTTGTGAGGGTTCCTGCCTCCACAACCCTTTCAGACAGTGAGTTCCAGACTCCAACCACCCTCTGGGTGAAAAAGTTCTTTCTCAAATCCCCTCTAAACCTCCCGCCTTTTACCTTGAATCTATGTCCCCTTGTTATAGAACCCTCAACGAAGGGAAAAAGCTCCTTAGTATCCATCCTATCTGTGCCCCTCATAATTTTGTACACCTCAATCATGTCCCCCCTCAGCCTCCTCTGCTCCAAGGAAAACAAACCCAATCTTCCCCGTCTCTCTTCATAGCTGAAGCGCTCCAGCCCTGGTAACATCCTGGTGAATCTCCTCTGCACCCTCTCCAAAGCGATCACATCCTTCCTGTAGTGTGGCGACCAGAACTGCACACAGTACTCCAGCTGTGGCCTAACCAGTGTTTTATACAGCTCCATCATAACCTCCTTGCTCTTATATTCTATGCCTCGGCTAATAAAGGCAAGTATCCCATATGCCTTCTTTACCACCTTATCTACCTGTTCTGCCACCTTCAGGGATCTGTGAACTTGCACACCAAGATCCCTCTGACCCTCTGTCTTGCCTAGGGTCCTCCCATTCATTGTGTATTCCCTTGCCTTGTTAGTCCCTCCAAAGTGCATCACCTCGCACTTTTCCGGGTTAAATTCCATTTGCCACTGTTCCGCCCATCTGACCAACCCATCTATATCGTCCTGCAGACTGAGGCTATCCTCCTCGCTATTTACCACCCTACCAATCTTTGTATCATCAGCGAACTTACTGATCATACCTTTTACATTCATATCCAAGTCATTAATGTAGACCACAAACAGCAAGGGACCCAGCACCGATCCCTGTGGTACCCCACTGGCCACAGGCTTCCAGTCACAAAAACAACCTTCGACCATCACCCTCTGCCTTCTGCCACTAAGCTAGTTTTGTATCCAAAGTGCCAAGGCACCCTGGATTCCATGGGCTCGTACCTTCTTGACCAGTCTCCTGTGGGGGACTTTATCGAAGGCCTTACTGAAATCCATGTATACCACATCCACTGCGTTACCCTCATCCACACGCCTAGTCACCCCCTCAAAAAATTCAATCAAATTAGTCAGACATGATCTTCCCTTGACAAAGCCATGTTGACTATCCCTGATTAATCCTTGCTTCTCCAAGTGGAGACTAATTTTGTCCTTCAGAATTTTTTCCAATAATTTTCCTACCACTGATGTTAGGCTCACTGGCCTGTAGTTCCCCGGTTTTTCCCTACTCCCCTTCTTGAATAATGGTATTACATTAGCGGTTCTCCAGTCCTCTGGCACATCCCCTGTGGCCAGAGAGGTTCTGAATATATGTGTTAGAGCCCCCGCAATCTCCTCCTTTGCCTCACACAGTAGCCTGGGATACATTTCGTCCGGGCCTGGGGATTTATCCATTTTTAGGCCTGCTAAAACCGCCAATACCTCCTCCCGCTCGATGTTAATATGTTCGAGTATATCACAGTCCCCCTGCCGTATTTCTATGTCTACATCGTCCTTCTCCATAGTGAAAACAGATGCAAAAAAATCATTTAGAACCCCTCCTACATCTGCCGGCTCCACACACACATTGCCATTTTTGTCCCTAATGGGCCCTATTTTTTCCCTAGTCATCCTCTTACCCTTAATATACTTATAAAACATCTTAGGATTTTCCTTTATTTTGCTCGCCAGTGTTATTTCATGGCCCCTCCTTGATCTCATTTCTTTTTTAAGTATCCCCCTGCACTTTTTGTACTCCTCTAGGGCTTCCTCCGTCTTTAGCCTTTTGTATCTGCCAAAAGCCCTTCTTTTTTTCCTAATCCATTCTCGTATATCCCCTGACATCCAAGGTTCCCTGGAGTTCTTGGAACCACCCTTGACCTTTACGGGAACATGTTGCCATTGTATGGTCTCAATCTCCCTTCTGAAAGACTCCCATTGCTCCGATGCGGATTTTCCTACAAGCAGCTGATCCCAGTCCATTTTGTATTGAATTTTGAAAACAGATGTTCACTTCTTAGAGATGAAAAACTGCCACAAAACAAAACCACCACATTCCCTCTGCTGGTTGCAGACTGTTGACTGATGAACTAAGCACAGGGAGCCCAATATTAACCCACAATTAGAAACCATGGGCCACAGAATTGTCAGTCAAATGAATTACAAACAATCTTTGATCCTACCCCTACTCATAAGCCCAACCCATGTCTTCAGCTAGACACAGTTATCAATCGAGAATCACCAGCCCAGCTTGCCTAATTCTTTGATCTATGAAGATTTGTCAACTTAACACATTGTACGCTCGATACCATTCAAAACAATGCTTTAAAAAGATACACAGGATCCATGGTCTTAGATTGAATTGCTGCTGAAATAATCCATGTTGACTGGCCTTGATTAATCCGTGCTTTTCTAAATGACGGTTTATACTGTCCCTCAGAATTGATTCCAGTAGTTTGCCCACCTCGGAGGTTGGACTGACTGGCCTATAATTACTCAGTCTATCCTTTTCTCCCTTTTTTAAACAACGGTACAAAGTTAGCAGTCCTCCAATCCCCTCCGGCACCACGCTTGTAGCCAGGGAGAATCGGAAAATGATGGTCAGAGCCTCCACTATTTCCTCCCTTGCTTCTCTTAACAACAGCCCGGGATACATTTCATCTGGGCCTGGCGATTTATCTACTTTCAAAGATGCTGAACCCCTTAATACTTCCTCTCTCACTATGTTTATCCCATCCAATATTTCACACGTCTCCTCCTTAACTACAATCTTTGCATCGTCCCCCTCTTTTGTGAAGACAGACGCAAAGTATTCATTAAGAACCATACCCACATCTTCCGTCTCCACACATAAGTTACTTTTTTGGTCTCTGTTGGGCCCTACTCTTTCCTTAGTTCTCCTCTTGCTCATTATGTATTTATAAAATATTTTGGCTTTTCCTTAATTTTACTTGCCAGTATTTTTTAATGCCCTCTCTTTGCTTTCTTAATTTCCTTTTTAATTTCACCCCTGCACTTTCTATTCTACTCTAGGCTTTCTGCAATATTGAGCTCTGTGTTTGACATAAGCTTCCCTTTTTTTGCCTTATCTTACCCCGTATGCTCCTTGTCATCCAGAGGGCTCTAGATTTGGCCGTCCCACCCTTTTTCTTTGTGGGAACATGTTTACTCTGAACCCCTTAGCTTAGCTTAACATAGCTGTAAATTCCAAATCTTGTGCCCACAACTGGTGTAGGAAATGTATCTGAATTCTCCTTTTATATTCTACCGCATAACTTATGTTGCTATATTTGGCGCGTTCAGCTTGATTCCACATTAACCATTCCAAATAATGTTAATTAGGAAACTATTCCACCAACACATTGAATACCTGTAGTGGCTTCACTCTCTGCTCCCGCACTGTTACCTCTGGAGTCCCCCAAGGATTGATCTTTGGCCCCCTCCTATTTCTCATCTACATGCTGCCCCTCGATGACATCATTCGAAAACACGACGTCAGGTTCCACATGTAGGCTGACGACACCCAGCCCTACCTCACCACCACCTCCCTCTGCCCCTCCACTGCCTCTGATTTGTCACATTGCATGTCCAATATCCAGTATTGGATGAGCAGAAATGTCCTCCAATTAAATATTGGGAAGACCAAAGCCCATTGTCTTCGGTCCCTGCCACAAACTCCATTCTCTAGCCATCGACTCCATCCCTCTCTTTGGTCACTGTCTGAGGCTGAACCAGACCATTCGCAACCTTGGCGTCCTATTTGACTCTGAGCTAAGCTTCGACCCCATATTCTCTCCATCATCAACACCGCCTACTTTCCACCTTCGTAGCATCACCCGTCTCTGCCCCTGCCTCAGCTCATCTGCTGCTGAAACTCTCATCCATGCCTTTGTTACCTCTAGATAACTAATCCAATGTTCTCCAGGCCGGCCTCCCACCTTGCACCATCCGTAAACTTGAGCTCATCCAAAACTGTGCTGCCTGTATCCTAACTCACACCAAGTCCTGTTCACCCATCACCCCTGTGCTCGCTGACCTATATTGGCTCCCGTTCTGGCAAAACCTTGATTTTTAAAATTCTCATCCTTGTTTTCATATCCCTCCATGGCCTCGCCCCTCCCTATCTCTGTAACCTCCTCCAGCCCTACAACCCTCCGAGATCTCTCTTCCAATTCTGGCCTCTTGTGCACCCTTGATTTTCTTCACTCCACCATTGGCAGCTATGCCTTCAGCTACCGAGGCCCTAAGCTCTGGAATACCCTCCCAAAACCTCCCTGCCTCTCCTTTTTAAGATGCTCCTTAAAACCTACCGCATTCATCAAGCTTTTGGTCACCTGTCCTAATATCGCCTTATGTAACTCAGTGTCAAATTTTGTTTCGTAATCGCTTCCGTGAAGTGCCTTGGAATGTTTTACTCCGTTAAAGGTGCTATATAAATGCAAGTTGTTGTTGTTGGGTCATCCTCAACATTCTTAGATTGCTTTAGCCTAAAGAGTGTCAGACTTTCTTCTGTTTTTTTTCTAACTAACCCAGTCTGTTTTATCTGGAATAAAGCCACATTGTTTTAAATCTAAACATTAAAATTGTCCAACTTAATTGTGTTTATCTCCAGATTCCTGTTTCTAAATTTAGCCCTGCTTTCACTTTTAAGTTATGAAAATATTTTTTGCTGTCAATGTGTTATTGAAGAGTTTAGCAATGCCTGAATGTCTGGCTCCTGTTGCTATCCAAACTACAAATCCTGTAAATTTTAAGGGCCTTATCCTAAAACTTATTAAAGGCTGCTCTCTGCTGGTCAACCTTAAAATGTTTTCACAGGAGGTGCTTCCTCATAAGGAATGACCATGGTCTTTACTCGAGACAGGTTGAGATTTTTGTTCAAGAAACCTCGGGGTTATAAAAACAAGAGAAAACAGACATTTGCTTTTTTTTATGGCCGTGTCCTCAGGCTTGCAGTGTTTCAAACCACTGAAAATCTTTTTTAAGGATTTCAAATATCAAACAAAATGGAGCTTTAACAGTATTCAAACTTTAAGGACACGATTAAGATCTACGGTCAGGCTTGTTGGCTTAATTCTTTTTTGCCTAAAACGGTGTGCAAGTGTGTATGTGTGAGTATGCACAGATATCTAGTGACAACACTATCAGGCTTGGGTCCATGGTCAATTAGTCTGTCAATACTCACTGTCTGGATTTACAAATGAAGAATGACCACGTTATGGAGGATGATCTGCACCAGAGCAACTGTGCCCCAGCAAGATGTCAGTACTGTTAGAATGGGGAAAAATTAGTAAGAAGAAAATTACTAAAAAGAAATGACAGCTCTGCAGATGTAGGACTGTGTGACATGGAGAGCAGAAGCACTGGTATCTGCATTCCTCATCTTGGTATTGTGCTGGAAGGATCTGTCAAGTAGAGGCCCCAGCTTCTTCCCTGACCTCCCCTCCCCTCCCAGAAGGGAAAACTAGAATGACTGGCACCAATCCGGAGTATTCCTAGCAGCTAGTTTCAAAGGCATGCCTGGTGTAAACTTGGGTGCAGCTTGCCCACCTGTTCTGTCGGCTATGGATGGTACGGACAGATCATGTTGGGCAAAACATAGACAGTACCTTAAAAAGAGGGATTTTTGCACATCTGCCTCTTCAGAGTTTGCAAGAGTTACCTGTTGTCATTTTGGAACCAACTTAACACCAAAAAGATCCTGCTTCCTCCTGCCCTCTTCCCTCTCCCCACCCCCCCCCCCCCCCACCCAACCCAAGGAAGATGGTCATTTGTTGAGCATTAGACAACTGACAAATGTGGATTTGAGCCTTTGTTAGGTAGATAATAGAAACTAGAAACTCCTAAGCAGCAAAACTCAATGTGAAGTGTGTGACTGCATTATGACCATCCTGATAGCCACATGCCATATTCCCACAAACAGTAGTTTCACTAGTTGGAGGTGCGGAGTTTTAGCAGCAACTGATTGCTTCTCTGCAACCCAGTCACGGTAGATAACTAAACCCTGGCTGTGAGTGCAGCTTCTGTTGGCCTCTAGTTGCCACTTTCTCGCAGCTTTCATCCCACATCTGAGTTCATCAGCTATCGGGAAATTGTGTTTGACAAATTTATTAGAGTTTTTTGAGGATGTAACTAGCACGGTAGATAAAGCGGAACCAGTGGATGTAGTATATTTGGATTATCAAAAGGCATTCGTTAAGGTGCCACATGAAAGGTTGTTACACAAGGTAAGGGCTCATGGGGTTGGGGGTAATATATTAGCATGGATAGAGGATTGGTTAACAGACAGAAAATAGAGAGTAGGGATAAATGGGTCATTCTCAGGTTGGCAGGCTGCAACTAGTGGGATGCTGCAAGAATCGGTGCTTGGGCCTCATCTATTTACAATCTGTATTAATGACTTGGATGAAGGGACCGAGTGTAATCTATGCAAGTTTGCTGACGATACAAAGCTAGGTGGGAAAGTAAGCTGTGAGGAGGGCACAAAGAGTCTGCAAAGGGATATAGAGAGATTAAGAGCATGGGCAAGAAGCTGGCAGATGGAGTATAATATGGGGAAATGTGAGATTACTCACTTTGATAGGAAGAATAGGAAAACAGAATATTTTTAAAATGGTGAGTAACTATTAAATGTTGATGTTCAGAGAGACTTGGGTGTCCTCGTACAAGAAACACAAAAAGTTAGTATGCAGGTACAGCAGGCAGTTAGGAAAGCAAATGGCATATTGGCCTTTATTGCAAGGGGGTTGGAGTACAAGATTAAGGCAGTCTTACTACAGTTGTACAGGGCTTTAGTGAGACCTCACCTGGAGTACTGTGTACAGTTTTGGTCTCCTTATCTCAGGAAGGATATACTTGCCTTAGAGGCAGTGCAACGAAGGTTCACTAGATTAATTCCTGGAATGAGAGGGTTGTCTGATGAAGACAGATTGAGTAGAATGCGCCTGTACTCTTGAGTTTAGAAGAATGAGAGGTGATCTCATTGAATCACATAAGATTATGAGCGGGCTTGACAGGGTAGATGCTGAGAGATTGTTTCCCTTGGCTAGAGTCTAGAACTAGAGCAAGATAAGGGGACGGCCATTCAAGACTGAGATGAGGAGGAATTTCTTCACTCGGGGTTGTGAATCTTTGGAATTCTCTACCCTCAGAGGTCTGTGCTGAGTCACTGAGTATATTCAAGGCTGAGATGGTTAGATTTTTGGACTCTAGAGGAATGAAGGGAATTGGGGATCGGGCAGGAAAGTGGAGTTGAGGTCGAAGATCAGCCATGATCTGATTGAATGGCAGAGCAGGCTTGAGGGGCCGTGTGGCCTGCTCCTGCTCCTATTTCTTATGTCCTGATGGAATGGACAACAGCTTTTACCAGGCTATAAGGACTTACACAGGGCAGGACTTACATGTGATGTGCCAACCACCTTGATGTTCCAGACATCCAAATCAAATCATGTGTTCTAGGCTTACTTATCATCAATTGCTTCATGTAGATCTTCGTGAGGAGCTTTGGCAAAGACACGAATCATGAGACTGACTTCCCCTCCACTGTACTCAGCAACAGGCCTGTGTAGCTTGGAATCCCCTCTCTTTTAAACAAAAACAAAAAACGTCTCACCTTTTTACCACAAATCCACCTTACAGCTTGGTCCTGGATCTCGCAAAGCAGACTGTACATCAAAGTCTACCAATCTGCATGTTCATTGACTTGCATACAATCTGAGATGCAGGGTGGGGCACTAATCTATCTCTCTTTGTGCTTTTCAAACTTTCAACATCTCACCACTATCTCCTTGCAGGATAAGGTAGCACATAACAGGAGAGAGAGAATGCATCAATGGGAGGAGGACCCCGGATTAAAACCTGACCGTACTCACCGTGTAGACTTAGGTGAAGAATGGTTACCTGTGAGAGGTACCAGAGGGCTCTCAAACCTGGGCAGGTGTACCTCAACAAGGAACATGGCATCAGAGGAGCAGAAAAATAAGGAGAACAAAACAAATACAACTCTTCCATAAGATCAGTAAGGAAGCACTATTGAATACTGTGGGTTATATAATAACCCTCATTACCGTTTCCAATTGTTGAAGGGTTTTTCCCATCATTTACAGGGGACCTGTCAGGTGTAATTTCAAAAACATATTGATCAACCGTCACATTGCACGAAAACAAAATGTAAAAATTGGAATTTGATAGGATTTAGTAGCTAACTTAGTTTGCTCATAAATTGAATTCCAGGCTTATAGGAATAGGCTATCCAGTCCCTTGAGTCTGTTCCACCATTCAATTAGATCATGGCTGATCTGTACCTTAACTCCATTTATCCACCTTGGTTCAATTACCCTTGCCTAACAAAAATCTATCAATCTCAGTTTTGAAATTTTCAATTGGCCTAACCTCAACAGCTTTTTGGGGGAGAGAGTTCCAGATTTCCACTATCCTTTGTGTGAAGAGATGCTTCCTTGCATCACCCCTAAATGTCCTAGCTCTAATTTTAAGGTTATGCCCCCTTGTTCTGACTTGTCTGGAGACCAAGGGTTTGAGCAGGCCCAGGCCGTCAACTAGGTTAAATTTGAGTTAGAACTTGACTTTAATTCTACGATTGAGTTCCACAGTGGGCCTTGCAAAGGCCCCAAAAGTTGCCTTGCGTAGTTATCGATTCCGATGGGGATTATTAATCTTAAAAATTAAAATCTCCTTTGGGAGAAAAGAAAAAAAATAATAGGGCACTTTCTCTTCAAACCTATAAGGGCCTCAAAATCCACCATCAGATTCCGATGTCGTTGTCAGTCAAGGTGGGCGTCTCAGTTGCTCCCACATGAACATTGGCCCCGTGCCCCAACTATTTAAATGATTTGGGATGGTGGGTGGGTGGAGGCAGATGGGAGTTAGTAGGGATAATGGGCAGGTACTCAAATTGGTAGGATGTAACTCGTGGTGTCCCACAGGGATCTGTGTTGGGGCCTCAACTATTCACTGTATTTATTCATGACTAAGATGACGGGATAGAGAGCCACATATCCAAGTTTGCGGATGACGCAAAGATAGGCAGCATTGTAAGCAGTGTAGATGGAAGCATAAAATTAGAGATAGAGATTAATAGATGAAGTGAATGAGCAAAACTGTAGCAGAGGGATTTCAGTGTAGGCAAGTGTGAGGTCATCCATTTGGACCTAAAAAGGATA
Source organism: Heptranchias perlo (assembly GCF_035084215.1). Lineage (NCBI taxonomy): Eukaryota > Metazoa > Chordata > Chondrichthyes > Hexanchiformes > Hexanchidae > Heptranchias > Heptranchias perlo. The sequence goes on from NC_090332.1 coordinate 64,938,613, forward strand.
GATCAGAGTACTTTCTAAATGGTGAAAAGCTCAAAACCGTGGGGGTCTGAAGAGACTTTAGGGATCCATGTACATAGATCATTAAAATGTCATGGTAGAAACAGGTACAGGACAAGTACAGAAAATAATCAAAAAGGCTAATGGAATGCCGGCCTTTATATCTAGAGGACTGGAATACAAGGGGGTAGACGTTATGCTACAGCTATACAAAGCCCTGGTTAGACTGCACCTGGAGTAATGTGTTCAGTTCTGGGCACCTCACTGTAGGAAGACTATATTGGCCTTGGAGGGAGTGCAGCGTAGATTTACTAGAATGATACCTGGACTGTTAAATTATGAGGCGAGATTACACAAACTAGGGTTGTATTGTGTGGAATTTAGAAGATTAAGGGGTGATTTGATCGAAGTTTTCAAGATATTAAGAGGAACTGATAGGGTAGATAGAGAGAAACTATTTCTACTGGTTGGGGAGTCTAGGACTAGGGGACATTGCCTAAAAATTAGAGCCAGGACTTCCAGGAGTGAAGTTAGGAAACACAAAGGGTGGTAGAAGTTTGGAACACTCTTCTGCAAACGGCAGTTGATGCTAGCTCAAATGTTAATTTTAAATCTGAGATTGATAGATTTATGTTAATCAAAGGTTTTAAGGGATATGGGGCTAAGGTGGGTATGTGGAATTAGGTCACAGATCAGCCATGATCTCATTGAATGGTGCAACAGGCTCAAGGGGCTAAATGGCCTACTCCTGTTCCTATGTTCAGTGGTTACTGTAGCTTCAATTTACTTAATTAACATCCAGATCAAGTTAGATTTATTTCAGCTGATTTAAGCTTTCAGTTGGTATGGCATTGTTAATGTTATGTTGTGTGTTATGGAACATGGTTGTCACCTCTGACTGGTCCCTACTAATTATACGACTAATTATATCACATGGTTAGCACAAACCAGTCAGAAGGCTAGGAAAAAAATATTCATTCATGTGTAAGGACCACAAAACTTTTTATTAGTAAGATTTATGTTAAACAACGTGAGGTATGTTTGCTGTGGAAATGTTTCTGTTTCAAGCATCATATCAACTCTCATCCAATACATTCAGATCAGGTATAGCATGAGTTTGTTGCAGAGTAAAACTCCTTTTTGTAATGTGTTGGTATCTCTCCAGCACCAGAGTGACAGAGAATAGTGCAGACTCAAACACAAGTATAGGCAGTTTGTTCACAAAGGGTTTCCTCTTCAATCCCACACTGCCATCTTCTGCAGAGGAAAAATAACAATCCCTAAAGGGCCAGTGCCTAATGACGTGCTATCAGCCCCTACCTGGCCAAAGGCCAAAAGAGTTTACACCTTTTTTTTTCTTTGGGATTTAAAAAGAATCAACCAATTGTTGACAACAACCAAATAAAGAACAAATTACATCGTGAATGTTCATAACTTCATGGTCTTGAATTTATACTTGCTTGACCAGTTTCCCCTGAACAGGACTAAATGTGAACCAATTACAGTCTGGTCAATTAAATTCACCTCTTTTTTTAACTATTGCCCTCTGCACCACATAAAGGTGCTGAATCCAGAGAATAATAGCCAGTTCCTCTGAAAAAAAAACATGGTCATTAATCACAAGCACCGATGTAATTGTGTAAAAGGCGCTGACACTATATAATAACTCTTGCATTTATATAGCGGCTATCTCATCAAAGTATTTCACATGAAGAATTATTTTTGAACTGCAATGGCTTATCATGTAGATAGTGTACAACTACTCAGGTTATCACATAGAATATTATTTTCAGAAACTCAGCTGAGTTAATCATTTAAAAAAAACTTAGCCCATGTAAACCAGAAGGTAGTTGCTTTGCATAAAGCCCACATTCCAATAAATACAAGAAATATCCCAAAATTCAGCCTGACAATTCAGTAAATGGACCATCAACTATATGTTACATAGAAAAAGGAGATTTTTTTTGTTTCCTTTTCCAGAACTTTCTTGTTGTTCTCATTGGATATTCTTACTGACCTAAATATAAACAGATATTTTATGTATATAAAATCTGTGTAGATTCAGTTGGTTCCCTCACTATCTCCACTTTGTAGATGATGCCAGCATCTGAACAGATGCCGAAGGGATGGGAGAGACAAAAATAAGTCAAACATTGGACGACATCTTCAACAGCGAATTAACTGTTGCAGGACATCCAACAGCTGCCCACAAAAGGTCAATCATGATTCTCAGCCAATCAATGTGAGTTCAAATTTGACTTGCATTTCACATAGAAAAAATGCACTGCAATAGTTTTTCACAGTAATCAGAGACTTCAAGTAGCTTTAGAAGCTGTGACTTATATTTAAAAGGAAATTGGATATGTATTTGAAAGGGAAGAATATAGAAGGATATGGGGAAAGGGCAGGCAAATGGGATTAGAGTGGTAGGTCCAGTTGAAGAGCTAGCACAGGCCTAATGGGCTGAATGGCCTTCCTTTATACTGTAGTTTCATAATGATCTGTAAGTATTGAAAAGTAGTTGTCGTATTAAGTTGCCACCTGGCCGTTTTGAAATTTAACGCCAGCTGTGCGTTTTAACCAGCAATACCGTGCTTGCTTTTTTTTGTACAATTACACAAAATCGAACTCTTTTTCTAAAAAAAAGTTGTCCATTATACCACCTGTGATGGAATTTAGTTGTGGGTGTCGGGGTTCTGGGAGTTACAGCATTCATTGGAATCTGTAACAGAGGAAATTGGGAGAAAAAAACGCTACAGCTCCTGGAGTGCCTCATGGTGTCTTGGCACTTGCACAGTACTAAATGAACAGCTGACGTACATTGTAGGGAAAGGTTTCCTCTGTGTACTATTTGAAGCAAAATCAAACCCACATTCTTTATAAACCGTTAAAGGTTTTGTTACATATAATGCATGGAGAGAATCTTCCCCCACTGCTGGTAATGGAAATGCCATCATTTCCATAAGGCAATTTAGTATAGTTCCTCTCTGTCTTTTCAGACCAATTGACATTGTTTCGTCCAAGCCATTAAAGAGTTTCTTTTCTGAGACTGCTCAGTTGTGGCTACTGAGTCTTGGGAGATTCATCAAAGATAATAAATGACATGAAATGGCCTTTTTCCTTTGTCAAACTTCCAGGGACAGATTTGATAATCTTTATCAAATTCAGATCTGACAGAACTTTGTCAAGTAACTGCGATTCACAGCTGGAGGAGAGAGGAAGTCCACCAAACGTTGGCTGTTGTCCATTTTCATTTGGCTCTGAAATTCCACTCACTTCGAGTTACCTCGGGAGAGTGTGCAAAGTGAAGACTTAACTGCAGGGCTGGTGTTTAAAACTGATGCAATTTGCTCGCAACGAGTGAGTGACACTGATCACTCATTCATATTGAACTGCTCATATATAATTTGTTCTTAACTTGTGCTTTGTCTACAAAAAGTTGGTTGCTTTTACATTCAGATGAAAACAAAATGGCAAAATCTTCTAGCCTTTGGGTTTTTAACTACCATTTTTTTCCATCAAGGAAGATGCCAAACCTATTTCCAATTAAATCATTCAACTGGTAATTCCTGACAGTTTGTCAAAACAGCTGTGCTTATGTAAAACTACACAGACAGTAACCCTACTGTATTTCAAAGCCATGTCTTTGACGAGTGACAGGTAAAATGACTGTAAAGTTATTTTCCACTTTCAAAAAATACTTTTCATCCTTTGTGAGTCCTTGATCATTCCTCAGGATGTGATATCTTTCCCAAGATAATGTACCCACATCAATAACTTGTCCACAGTTCTTTCTTTTAACGCACAAACCCATTCATCCAGTTTTTTCTTTGGCCATGTGAGTACGCAGGTGGTTGCCAATGACAGAAGAATTGACAAATTTCTTACCACAGATATTGCATTTGTATGGCTTTCCGCCCGTGTGCATGCGCTGGTGCGTCATCAGGATGGCGGCAGTGCGGTACAGCTTCTTGCAAACCAGACACCTATACACCATCTGCTGGCTGTGGATACGCTGGTGCACCTTCAGGCTGGAGTTTGAAGTATATTCCTTGCCGCACACAAGACATTCAAAGCGCTTCTTCTTGGACTGAAGAGTTTGGGTAATGGGTTGAGACATCTTCCTGAGGCAGCTTTACTTGTAACCAGACCCTCACACAGGAGGGAGAGGGGTCTTCAGTTATGTAACTAATGACACTTTCTTTTAATTGAAGAATTCCAACTCACCTGTCTACTTCCAGAATACTTCCCAAAGTCTTTATATCTGTAGATTTCTGGTTGACTTCAAATCAATCTCAAGGGAACACTGGGAATTTGGGATTGTTTACTGCTCTGAAGAGGAGCTGATTCCTTTCTAGGATTTAGAATCAGAATTTCCGAGTCTTGACTGAGTTATATAGCCATGTCCTGCAGGTAAAAAAAAAGAAAACTACACGTTTTTGTTCTGTAGCTAGAAAACAGAGGAACTACACATTTCCTCGTAAGTTAACAAGTATATTATCCACATGTACAGGACAATTAAGAATTCCCCCAGTAGCTCAGTGGGTAAATGTACCCATTGTGTGGTTCTGAGCCATGCACACCAGAAAAGTCCCAGGTTCCATTCCTGCTCTGTACTGAGTTTACTGATCTCACTTGGTTCAGTAACGGGCCACAGTCCACCTGATCAAAGGAGGGGTAAAATCAGACAGTATTTCTGCTCCTGACTGCTATTCAGTGATTCATGCTGGAAAATGTGTGTTGCATGATTGATTTTGACTGTGATGCCCTTTCTGGCCAAATAGCCCACTGGCGCTTACTTTCTAGACTCGCATGTGATCACTTCTGGGGGGTATCAGTAGAATGATATGGCTCAGCACCTTCAGTAGAGAGAATAAGAAGGGGATTGGGATTTTCAAATTGTTGCTCTTCTGTACATGCAGCTCAGCTTCATCAAACTGCTTCTTATTCTCTGTTACATTTTCTTTTTTTTTATATATATGGTACATGTTTCATTGTACCCCCTTTTGGAGTCTGCTGAAAAATTTGCATTTATATAACGCCTTATCACACAGCAGCTAATTTACTTCACAAGCTGCAACGAGATGGTTCAACCAACTAATCTCTTTGGTATTGTTGATTGAGAGAGGATGTTGGCCAGGACACACCTTGATCTTTAACCTCCACCTAAACTGTAGGAACCGGCTGATGGATCTGACGTCTCATCTAAAAACGGCACCTCTAACGATGCAGTGCTTCCTCAGTGCTGGGCTGAAGTGTCAACTTTGGTTATACCCATGACCTTTTGTCTCAGAAGTGACAGTGCTATCAACTGAGCCAAGCTGACATTGTTGGTCTAAGAGGACAGGCTGAAGGCCTGCTGCTAGACCTTGGGCATTGCTGCTTTAATAACCAGATACGAGGAGGTTCTTGTCCAATTTAGATTTGGTTGCCTGGCAGAAAGCTTCTGGCCTCTGCTTGGAGTCTTTCCTTTTTTAATGTACTTTTTCTGCACATTCTCCTTTTCCAGTTTACCTGTACTCTCTACACTCTCCGAAGGTTGCTGTTCAATGACCCTGCTGGATTCAGTTACTTCTCTTGAAGTTAGTGCATCGTCCCTTTGCAGCTGGATCCTTTCAACTGCCACAACTGCCACTTTCTCGCTATTTTCTACCTTTCTCCCCACATTCTAGAACTTGCCAACTTCAAATGCCAGTGTTCCATCCTGTGAGCTGACCGGATCTTCTTACCCCTCTCCTCCTCAAGGTAATACTTGTCTGCTGTGCAGTTCCACTGATGCCAACATCCTTCTGGGATCTCTCCCAAGTGTCCACTTTTACATGTCCGAGCATTATAGCCAGGATTTTCTGCTTCAGTACTCCTTGTGTGAGCAGGGAGTGCACATCAGGAAATTTGGCAGCCGCTGCCCGCGGATTTCTTACCATTACTTTTAATGGTTGGAAAACAAGGAGCAGGGAGTGAGGAAATCCCAGCTGGTCAGTGGACTATTCAACTGTGGATGGCACTATTGCTGAACCAGACGCCCACATAGACACACTTTTCATCAGGGGTCAACTGATAGGAATAAGGAGCAGGAGGTTGCAGCCCAGTGCACTGTGGTGATGTGGAGCACAAGTTGGGAAGTCCATTTCAACATTTTACAATGGTATTTAAAGCTGGCTACAGGAAGGAAACAATGGCATCCTCAGTGTGCAAACATTTCTGTATTGTTAGCTATGATACCCCCTCCCCTTTGGTGTTCAGCTGGTAACTACAAATGTTTTGTGGTACTGAGCCAGTAAGACAAGGAAGGTCCAAGGTTCAATCACCAGCTGCTGCTGAGTTCGTGGCTCTCAGCTAGGGCAAGGGTGGAAGCAGTACAATTGGCTTCAGCACCCCAAGGCAAGGGAGGGGAAATCATTCTCGGTCCCTAGACCCAGAGATCACTGCTGGAAAGACGACTTGTGTGGATGTTATGCAACAATAGGCTTGGACTTAGTTTTTCAGGCAGGTCGTTGCAGCTATCAACAGTCATTACCTCCTTTCTCCATCCTTGTCCCTCCTAACCTTTTTCCCAGTCAGTTCCTGATAACTATCTCCTGTTACTCCAATGCTTAGCGACATGATAGATGGTTCCCTTCTGCCCTGCCTTGCCCAGAGCATCATGACCACCCTAATCAAAGGTACCATTAAGCCCTGTGACTGTGCCATGGTGTGTTGTCTATTCTTGCTCTCCTCGTACTCCCTGTGGTGTTCGAAATGATCAACCACTCCATCCTCCTCTACCACCTCTTCCCCCATGGCCCACCTCCGGGAGACTACACTTGCTTGGTTTCATTCATTCCTACTTATTCTGACGTATTCAATAGTTTCTTCTCCCGCTTCTACACAGTCATCTCGACTGTACCCCTCATTTGCAAGCGGCCTTTCAGAGATACTATCTGCATACACGTAGCTGGTGACGACCAACTTTCCCTCTCCATCACCACCCTCGATTAACTCGTGGTGTCAGCCTACCTATCGTCAAGTCATGGATGAACCAGAACTTCCTCCAGTTGAGCCAGGGTTGCGAACTCTGGTTGCACGTATTCCAGGAGGTTTCATCATATTGGCACAAATAGGGTCAGGACCTCGAGAATCACTATCTCAAGTACCCCTCTAGTGACTGCTATCTCTGGTGAACCAGACTGTAGTTCACTGGCCAGGGAGAGGGGATTTATGCCCCAGGCTCAACTACGGTTAATGATACCAATAAATAGATTTGTTTAAAGAATTGATTATTTATTTAGCATCAAGTTTCTTCCTACATGAATCTCACTTCAGGTGTCTTAGTTCAGCATAGACAGGCATGCAACAGAACAGTCTACTTTACAACAGCAATATGGCCACATGAATTCCAGCTTACCCGTAACCACTCGATCACCTGTCAAATAGTCAATGGTCGACTTGGTCATCTGATGCAGGCAAGAAGCTTTATCTGCCCAGACTGCCTTAGGTGTGTGGTTTATATTCCATTTTATTTCGCAGCTATGTCCCATCATATCCCACAATACCATTTCCTTATTAAATTCATTCAATGTCTCTGATCATAAATTTTAGCTTCGGGTTTTTTCCATTACGAATGTACTTCTATCGATATTCAAAAACCACAGGCTCCAGTCTAGCCTCGCATTTTCATTCTATCATTATTCAGCAATCACACTTGAGCGTGGTTAATCCGTTATCAGTTTTACAATCTCACTAGGCCAGGGTTAGATATTTGTTCGATATTTGTATGTTTTTGTCAATTTCCATAGCACGTGGGTGATTGAGGTCAAACATTTGTGCTTGCTTCAGTAGGAAGTAGCCTTGTCTAAATCTGATAAATCCTTGAGTAAAAGCTGATAAATCCCGTGAACCTGATGGTCTACATCCGAGGGTTCCAAAAGAGGTGGTTGCAGAGATAGTGGATGCATTGGTTATGATCTTCCAAAATTCCCTAGATTCTAGAACGGTCCCAGTGGACTGGAAGGTAGCAAATGTGACCCTGCTATTCAAGAAAGGAGGGAGAGAGAAAATAGGGAACCACAGACCAGTTAACCTGACATCAGTCGTCGTGAAAATGCTGGAATCCATTATTAAGGAAGTGGTAACAGGGCACTTAAATCATGATATGATTAGGCAGAGTCAACATGGTTTTATGAAAGGGAAATCGTGTTTGACAAACCTATTAAGAGTTTTTTGAGGATGTAATGAGCAGAGTAGATAACTGGGAACCAGTGGATGTCGCATATTTGGGTTTTCAAAAGGCATTTGATAAGGTGCCACATAAAAGGTTGTTACGCAAGGGGTTGGGGGTAACATATTAGCATGGATTGAGGATTGGTTAAAGGACAGAAAACAAGAGAGTAGGGATAAACGGGTCATTTTCAGGCTGGCAGGCTGTAACTAGTGGGGTGCCGCAAGGATCGGTGCTTGGGCCTCAACTGTTTACAATCTATATTAATGACTTAGATAAAGGAACTGAGTGTAATGTATCCACATTTGCTGATGATACAAAGCTAGGTGGGAAAGTAAGCTGTGAGGAGGACACAAAGAGTCTGCAAAGGGAGTGGGTAAGAAGGTGGCAGATGGAGTATAATGTGGGGAAATAGAGGTTATTCACTTTGGTAGGAAGAATAGAAAAACAGAATATTTTTTAAATGGTGAGAAACTATTAAATGTTGGTGTTCAGAGACTTGGGTATCCTCGTACAAGAAACACAAAAAGTTAGCATGCAGGTACAGCAAGCATAAAATGATAGAATTCCTCATTAAGATGGAGAGTGAAGTATTGAATCCAAAACTAGGGTCCTAAATCTAAATAAAAGGAAATTATGAAAGTATGAGGTGTGAGTTGGCTATGATAGATTGGGGAACTTTACTAAAAGGGATGACGGTGGATAGGCAATGGCTAATATTTAAAGAATGTGTGCAGGAATTACAACAATTATTCATTCTGGCGCAAAAATAAAACAGGAAAGGTGGCTCAACTGTGGCTTACAAAAGAAATTAGGGATAGCATTAGATCCAAAGAGGAGACATATAAAATTGCCAGAAAAAGCAGCAAGCCTGAGGATTGGGAGCAGTTTAGAATTCAGCAAAGGAGAACAAAGAGATTGATTAAGAGGGAAAAATAGAGTATGAGAGTAAACTAGCAGGGAACATAAAAACTGTCTGTAAAAGCTTCTATAAATATATCAAGAGAAAAAGATTAGTGAAGACAAATGTAGGTCCCTTACAGTCAGAAATGGGGGAAATTATAATGGGGAACAAAGAAATGGCAGAACAATTAAACACATACTTTTTGGTTCTGTCTTCACAAAGGAGGACACAAATAACCTGCCAGAAATGTTAGGGAACCAAGGGTCCAGTGAGAGGGAGGAACTGAAGGAAACCAGTATTAGTAGAAAAAACAGTGCTAGAGAAATTAATGGGGCTAAAGGCTGACAAATCCCCAGGGCCTGATAATCTACATCCCAGAGTACTAAAGGAAGTAGCCCTGGAAATAGTGGATGCATTGGTGATCATCTTCCAAAATTCTATAGACTCTGCAACAGTTCCTACAGATTGGAGGGTGGCAAATGTAACCCCACTATTTAAAAAAGGAGAGAGAGAAAAAACAGGGAATTACAGACTAGTTAGTCTAACAGCAGTAGTGGGGAAAATGCTAGAGTCTATTATAAAGGATCTGATAACAGAACACTTGGAAGGCATTAACGGGATTGGACAAAGTCCGCACGGGTTTATGAAAGGGAAATCATGCTTAACAAATCTACTGGAGTTTTTTGAGGATGTAACTAGTAGAATAGATAGGGGAGAACCAGTGGATGTGGTGTACTTGGATTTTCAGAAGGCTTTTGATAAGGTCCCACACAAGAGGTTAGTGTGCAAAATTAAAGCACATGGGATTGGGGGGAGTATACTGGCATGGATTGAGAATTGGTTGACAGACAGGAAAGAGAGAGTAGGAATAAACAGGTCTTTTTCTGGGTGGCAGTCAGTGACTAGTGGGGTACTGCAGGGATCAGTGTTGGGCCCCAGCTATTCACAATATATATCAATGATTTGGATGAAGGAACTAAATGTAACATTTCCAAGTTTGCAGACGACACAAAGCTGGGGTGGAATGTGAGCAGTGAGTAGGATGCAAAGAGGTTCCAATGTGATTTAGACAAGTTGGGTGAGTGGGCAAGAACATGGCAGATGCAGTATAACGTGGATAAATGTGAGGTTATCCACTTTGGTTGTAAAAACAGAAAGGCAGATTATTATCTGAATGGTGATAGATTGGGAAAAGGGAAGGTGCAACGAGACCTGGGTGTCCTTGTACACCAGTCGCTGAAAGTGAGCATTCAGGTGCAGCAAGCAGTTAGGAAGGCGAATGGTATGTTGGCCTTCATTGCAAGAGGATTTGAGTACAGGAGCAGGGATGTCTTACTGCAGTTATACAGGTCCTTGGTGAGACCACATCTGGAGTATTGTATGCAGTTTTGGTCTCCTTATCTGAGGAAGGATGTCCTTGCCATGGAGGGAGTGCAACGAAGGTTTACCAGCCTGATTCCTGGGATGGCAGGACTGACGTATGAGGTTAGATTGGGCCGACTAGGCCTATATTCACTAGAGTTTAGAAGAATGAGAGGTAATCTCATTGAAACATATAACATTTTAACAGGACTAGACAGACTAGATGCAGGGAGGATGTTCCCGATGGCTGGGGAGTCCAGAACCAGGGGTCACAGTCTCAGGATACGGGGTATGCTATTTAGAACCGAGATGAGGAGAAATTTCTTCACTGAGGGTGATGAACCTGTGAATTCTCTACCACAGAAAGCAGTGGAGGCCAAGTCATTAGATGTATTCAAGAAGGAGATAGATATATTAATGCTAAAGGGATCAAGGGATATAGGGGAAAAATGGGAACAGGGTACTGAGTTAGACTATCATCATGATCATTTTGAATGGCGGAGCAGGCCCGAAGGGCTGAATGGCCTATTCTTGCTCCTATTTTCTATGTTTCTTTTTTAACATTAAGGAAACATACTCAAATGATAACAGCAGTGGCTTTACTGCAAATTTGGCTTTGGCTTGTAGAAGAGGAAAGCAGTTTTTATGCTTCTGACTTCATTCCTAGACAGTAAACTTTAATCTTCAAACTTTGATCTTGTGTTTTGTATTGCCTGGGCTTCCCTGTGAGGTATAATAGCATCCTTCATTTTCTTAAAAGCAAAATACTGCAGATGCTGGAAATCTGAAATAAAAACAGAAAATGCTGGAAAAGCTCAGCAAGTGAGGCATCATCTGTGAAGAAAGAAACAGAGTTAACGTTTCAGGTCGAAGATTTTTCAAAAGAACTGGAAGTTGTTAAAGAGTTAAAGTTTTTAAGCAAGTGCAGAGCCAGGGAGGGGAGGGGAGTAGATGAAAGAACAAAACGGAAGGTCTGTGCTGGGGTAGAGGGCAAGAGTGATTAAATGACAAAAGGAATAATGGTGCAAGACAGAGAGTGGTAATGGGACAAGTAAAGAAACAAAAGATGGGTCTAGAGTAGCTGTGAATGGCAACAGAACCATTCCAGTATTTGCTGTCTGATAAAAATGGAAGCAGTGGTTATGATATGAAATTATTGAAATCAGTGTTGAGTCCCGAAGGTTGTAAAGTGTTTAAACGAAAGATGAGAAGCTGTTCCTCGAGCTAGCATTGAGCTTCATTGGAACAGTGTAAGAGGCCAAGGACAGAGAGGTTGGAGTGGGACGAGGAATTAAAATGGCAAGCGACCGGCAGGTCAGGGTCACGCTGCGGACAGGGCGGAGGTGTTCAAAGCGATCACCCAATCTGCATTTGGTCTCCCCAATGTAGAGGAGACCGCATTGTCTGTTGGGGAAGTACTGCTTCTTTTCAATACCACTCTTTTTTTTGAGAACAGTAAACATGGTTTATTTCATCAAACTGTTTTTGGTTTACTTGCCTCCTCCTTTTTCTTCTCCTCCTTAGAAAGCACTGAATTGTGTTGAAGTACATTTCCACAGGTGCTAACAATCTTCCTGCTTAGCCAAGTGGCTATTCTTCATATGCGAGCCTAGACAGTTAGGCCCCGATATTTACAGGGAGGGTGAGGCTAAAATCGGCTGAAGAGCCCGGAATGGCCGGGAATGCGGAGGGATCTGCTGGTCATACAGTCGGGCCTCAATTGCAGCAGGTAGGGCCTCCTCCCGCCTGGCAGCCGGTCAAATGGGCAGCCTGGCCTGCAATCGGGAGGGATGGGGGAGGAGGTCTGCGAGCGGGAGAGCTGGTTGGGGGAAGGCTGGTGGAGGGGGGAGGCCGGCGATCGGGAGGGCTGGTGGGTGGGGGGGAGGCCCGCGATCGGGAGGGCTGGTGGGGGGTGGGGGAGGCCGGCGATCGGGAGGGTTGGTGGGGGGTGGGGGAGGCCCGCGATCGGGAGGGCTGGTGGGGGAGGCCCGCGATCGGGAGGGCTGGTTGGGGGGTGGGGGAGGCCCGTGATCGGGACGGCTGGTGGGGGAGGAGGGGGGAGGCCCGTGATCGGGACGGCTGGTGGGGGAGGAGGGGGGAGGCCCGTGATCGGGACGGCTGGTGGGGGAGGAGGGGGGAGGCCCGCGATCGGGAGGGCTGGTGCGGGAGGGGGGAGGCCCGCGATCGGGAGGGCTGGTGCGGGAGGGGGGAGGCCCGCGATCGGGAGGGCTGGTGCGGGAGGGGGGAGGCCCGCGATCGGGAGGGCTGGTGCGGGAGGGGGGAGGCCCGCGATCGGGAGGGCTGGTGCGGGAGGGGGGAGGCCCGCGATCGGGAGGGCTGGTGCGGGAGGGGGGAGGCCCGCGATCGGGAGGGCTGGTGGGGGAGGGGGGAGGCCCGCGATCGGGAGGGCTGGTGCGGGAGGGGGGAGGCCCGCGATCGGGAGGGCTGGTGCGGGAGGGGGGAGGCCCGCCATTGGGAGGGCTGGTGCGGGAGTGGGGAGGCCCGCCATCGGGAGGGCTGGGTGAGGGAGGGAGGCTTCCTCGAGGGGCCAGGGTGGAGCACTTTTGCTCCCTCCTGGCCCTCACAGTGCTAAACGGGCACTTACCTTGGGGAGCTTAACAACCCCCCCCCCACCCACCCCCCCCACCCCCCTTACCCGACCATTACCCGACCGCATTGGGGGGTTGTTGGCTGTGGCTAATATCGAGGCCTTAGTGTCCCAGCCGAAGTTGAGGAGGAGTCACTGGATAGTGACGAGATAACTAGTTCAATCTGTTCTGAGTTAGCTGATCTTTATCGGAGTAGCACTTAAGGCACGGCAAATGGCCTCCATGTCTTAGGATTACAGAGGAGGGAAAAACCCCACTCACGAACACACTATCCAGTGACCATTTCTGGAAAGATCATGGGCCCGATTTTAGCAGGGCTGTGGGTTCTCGGCGGATGGGCTAGGTGAAATTAGTGGGTTTCCCGCGCGATCATAGCAGGCAAACCGCTAATTGGATGCACTTACCTGTTCCTCCGGGTTCCCCGCTGCTGATCTGCGCGTCGGGCGGGCTGCACATGCGCAGTAAGATCTGTCAGCTGGAGGCGCTCTATTTAAAGGGGCAGTCCTCCACTGACAGATGCTGCAACCAATAGCAAAGATGACTGCATGGAGCAGCCCAGGGGGAAGGCTGCTCCCAGTTTAATGATGCCTCACCCCAGGTATCAATACATGGGGTGAGGAGGAGGGGGAGGACAGAGATCTTCCACCCAGCGGGCGGGAGGAAGCGGCCCGCCTCCGCCACCAGGAAGGCCTGGCTCGAGGTGGCAGAGGGGGTCACCTGCGCCACCAACATATCGCCCACCTGCATACAGTGCAGGAGGCGGTCCAATGACCTCAGTAGGTCAGCCACAGTGAGTACACGTAGTCTTTCCCCTACAATCCGTCTGCCACATCACTGCCCCACCCCACATCTCCTTCGGCACTGCCAACACTACTGTCACATCACCCCTCATACCCACTCAAACCCCATCCTCATCTTACCTGCACCTACTCACCTCGCCAGTACTCACCCCGCCATTACCACGCAACCCAATCCTCATACAATGTCATGGCTCTATCCCATACTCACCCTCCCGTGCATCTCTCTCACGGCCAGCCTCACTCAACCTGCCACCACCTGTGCTGCAGCCACAGGGCATGCATCACATATGTGCAGTAGGCAGCGTAAGGCAAACGTGTCGTGAGCATGAAGGGGATGCACAAGGGTGTTTGAGGGTTTGTCATGGTTGTTACTTATATTGAATTTCAGAACAACTCACATCACACATTATATTGGCACCACTACTGCCATGTCTTCGCAAATCCTGTCCGGTTTGTGCAAGAATGCCTGCTCCTGGGTATCACTATGAGGACCCACCACTGATGCCACCCATTGTGTCACTGCAGAGTGGGTGTAGGTGTATTTGCAGGGCTCTTCTGCGCAGACAACTGAGAGACATCGGCGATGTCCCCGGTTGCACCCTGGAAGGCTGCGGAGGAGAAGTTCGGGAGGGCAGTGGTGACTTTGACAGCGACAGGTAGGAAGATGGTGCACGGGCCAGCCTGGAGCAGCTCGGCATGAAAGAGGCTGCAGATGTCCACGACTACATGTCGAGTGACTCTGAGCCTCCGTGTGCACTGCTGCTCAGAGGTCCAGGAGGCTGAGCATCGGTCTGTGGAACCTGTGGCGAGGGTAGTGCCCTCTGCGATGCATCTCTCTCTGCGGTAGCCCTCCCTCCTGCTGTACAGGTGGATGTGTCACAGCACTCCGTTGTGGAGCTCCACGTGTCAGAGGTGGACGGCGTGGATGGTGAGGCTGGTGATATTGTTCGCCCTCCGAGGAGGTCATGACTGCAGCTATGGCAGCCCCCATCCGCAAGATGTTCATCTGAGGGGGTCCGCAAGGTAGGTACATGTCTCCGGACCCCGGGGTAAGTGTGCAGGTTGGTGACTTTGACCGTCGGGAGGAGGGTGGTGGAGGCCAAACTTTGTCCCCAGTGACAGAGTGGCCTCCTGCAATGGGTGAGGGTCTTCCCCCCCCCCCCCCTGTCAAATGGACCTTTGCAGCTGCCACAGACTGACAGCTGCAACACGTCCATTCGATTTGGGAGTGTTTCCCCCAGTGTGGGAAACAGTCCCATGTTGTTCAAAAATCCCACATAGTTCCTTAATCAGGTCAGTTAATGACCTGAAACACCTAACTAAATATTGTCAAGTGGCATCCCACTGGCTTTAATTGCCTGCGGGATTCCCACCAGCGGGGGCTGCGCGTGCACGCCAGCGCGTCAGCGGGGAACCCGGAAGTGGGCGGGATCGAGGCGGGATCTGGTCCCGCTCCTGGATTTCCCGATTTTCGGGGCCCCCTCGCCGAGAACGCACCCGATAGCGGGTGGTAAAATCGAGCCCCATATGTATGGATAGGACAGTATCGGGCTGGGCTACGATGCTCTTCATATAAGAACAGCCAGCTGATACTCATTGTTTAGATTGTTACACTAAGGATCGCCATTTAGGCAAGGTACTAATGGAATCATAACCCAGCACAAGTCAACGCCTTGATGAGAGGAACGAAGACAATTATGGGGAAGAGAAACAAATTGCTTTCCTGGAGGGAGATGTGGAGAATTAATCATTTCAGACTGTTCTTTTGCATCTCCTAGAGGTGAAGAAGTAGGTTGCCTGCTTGACCTCTCTGTTAAGAACGGGTAAAAGAAAATAAATTAAAATGGGAGAAAATATAAAAGGAAGACCTGATTAATCATAAAAAATGTAGTAAATAAAAGTTTTCATAATTCTGATATATTGGGTCTGATAAGGGGGGGGGTTGTTTTCTTCTTTGGAACCAGAGCTTTTACATATATAAAACACATTTTTTCGTGGTGAAGGCACTGAAGCACTGATGCATGCTACCATGGACTGATGGGGAACATAGGTTCAATCCCCCATGCCGCAGAGCTCCCAATCCCTGTCATGTTGTAATAGGAAGCACTGTAGCACTGTCCAGGGTCATCTGACAGCAGGTTGCTGGGCTACAGTTGATGTACAGCCTAGCTGACAGGAGAAAAAAATAGAAGTTTACTCTTTTTAAAAAAAAAATGTGTTCATTCAAGCGCCTACTATTTTGTCTAATCTATGACTGTAAATCTAACAAGTTCCCCTTTCTCTATATTAGCTGACTTCATGAAATATGTAAGAATATTGAGATAACCTCCATCATGAAACAGTAATGCTACCAAAATGCAATTTATTATTGGAGAATAAGGTACTGGAGGTACTTTAAAGGTAACGTATTTTCTTCCTTTTATATTTCAGGTAATATCACCAGATCCCCTCAGCCTCCTAAAGCTTGAATGAAATATTCTTCTGGGTTCTACAGAGGAATTCTTCAACTAAGGATTACTCTGCAAAGAAAGGAGGACATTAAAGAGGGCACCACTGATGCTATTGCTCACACAGGACCGAATAACTTAAGTTGCATCAAAACACATTTTATCAAATGCATGTGACATGATGTGGCGGAAATGGCGCCCAGCTGTTGTTTCCTCTTCCTCTCCAGGGACAAAAAAAACTTTTCCAAAGACAAAGGCCCTTTAAAAGGTAACTCTTTGGAAGGATACCAGGGACAGACAGTTTTCCATGAAAGGAACTTCCACCTGCAGATATCTTCTTTAGAGTAACATTTCTCTTGGTTAAAAAGGTGATTAAGTGTAAGAATATTTGTGTTCTTTTTGTCACTCTTTGCAGAGTATGGAGATAAGTTTTCTTTAATTCTATGCATCAAGATTTTGGATTATTATTCATAAGTACATGTATTTTCAAATTTTTTGTATAAAGACATGATTGATTGAATGGCTTAAATACAGGATTTCTGTTGATATTTGCTCTAAATGTGTATAAGACGTCTGGTGACTCAGGTATTACCCTCCCCCAGACAGCCTAAGCTCCAACATCAAAGAGGCAACCATGCCTCCTACAAGTGATGATGTGGAGATGCCGGTGATGGACTGGGGTGGACAAATGTAAGGAATCTTACAACACCAGGTTATAGTCCAACAGTTTTATTTGAAAATCACAAGCTTTTCGGAGCTTACCTCCTTCGTCAGCCTTGGCTTAGTGGTAGATCTCTTGCCTCTGAGTCAGAAGATTGTGGGTTTGAGCCCCAGTCTAGAGTCTTGAGTGCATAATCTAGGGTGACACTCAGTCCTGAGAGAGTGCTGCACTTTAGGAGGTGCTGTCTTTCAGATGAGACATTAAACTGAGGCCCCATCTGCTCTCTCAGGTGGATGTAAAATATCCCCTGGATAACAGGGGAGTTCTCCCAGTGTCCTGGCCAACATCTCTCCCTCAACCAACATCACTTTTTAAAAAAAATATAGATTATCTGGTCATTGCTGCTTGTGGGACCTTGCTGTGTGCAAATTGGCTGCCACGTTTCCAACATTACAACAGCAGCCACAGTTCAAAAGCACTTCATTGGCTGCAATGCACTTTGGGATGTCCTGAGGTCATGAAAGGCATTATATAAATGCAACTACTTTCTAATTTCCAAGGAGAGTACCTTGCTCGTTGCAGATTTTAACTTGTTTGCCTGTCTGCCAACCTTTTTAATTTTACTCAATGAATATCTCTGGAAAAATCAAAGCCCAAGTTGTTTTTGAGGGGCCGGAGATGGTCGGTCTATGAGAATACCAGAAGATTCTTTTAATCAAGAATTAGTTGAGATAAAAGCTTTCTTTAATCAGTGAAATAGTTTACTGTCTACAGTGATTCCAGTCCAGAGTAGATTTCAGTAGCATTGCTTACCTTAACCTTTCTTTTCAAATTCAGGTGGTATGCCAGATACAGCTGACACAACAAAAAGGATTTTAGGAACTCCTTCAAATAATTAGTGTGAAAATGCACGGTCTGGTGTGATACTGAACCATACTGATCAGGAAAGTCCTAGGTAAAATCTCTGTGATAAAATAGAAATTTTGTTTTGGTAGATTTGAAGACATATCTGTGCATACGGATTTTAATATATAGTGGTAACAGATTAAATTGAGATGTTCTTTCTCTAAGTTTAAAATGAAAGGCTGAAGATAGTTACTGTACTAGAAGAGAATACCATGAGATTCTTTTAATTAAGAACTAGTTAAGACAAAAGCTTTCTTCGACGCAGGCATGAAAGAGATGCTGCAACACAACTGGTTGAGTAAGAAGTTGGGGCTGAGATGCCAGGGGCTGGTTGGGGTTACAGTGTGAGAGGGAGCAGATGAAGGGGCCAAATATCACCTGAACATTGAGTGCAAACCCTTGCTGTTGATGTAGGGCGTGGGATTGATACGAGTCCTGATGTCCACAGGGGTTTGATCTGTGGCGTTTTACATAGGGAACCCGTGAAAGCTCTACACCCAGCGATGAAGGTGTTGCTCGGTCTGCTCCATTGTGGAAAGGATTTTATTGGAACCGTGAAAATCAAGTGAGGAGGGTGAATGGGAAAACTACAAGGGACTTATGAAAATAACCAATCTTGAATGCACTGTCAGGAGAACTTACGAAAAAAAGAGAGGGCAAACCAATCAAATCTTCTAAAGAAATTCTGAGTCTTTTTCTCAGTAACTGAAATTTGTTGTCTCCAAAAATAGGTTTTAAGCAAAACAAAACATTAGAAAAAATTATATTTCACAATGACGTGATTAAATTCACCAGTAGAACTCATTTTCAATACCATCATCAAAAATTTAACTTCAAGGCCTCAGCCTACCTCAAAAGCCTGGACTTTGACTGGATATTTTTCCCCAGAACAGTTGCAGGGAGTTATTAAGCACACCTGTGCAATCTGAGCATATGCAGTTTGTAGCATTGCTCATCATGCTTCAATACATTGAGTCCACAGCAAAGAAACATTCGGCCCAACTGATTTATGCGCCACACAAGCCTCCACCCACGTCTCTTCATCTAACCCTATTGGCATAACCTTCTATTCCTTTCTCCCTCATGTGCTTATCTAGCTTCCTCTTAAATGCATCTATGCTATTTGCCTCAACTACTCCATGTGGTAGTGAGTTCCACATTCTTGCCACTCTGGATAAAGAAGTTTCTCCTGAATTCCCTATTGGATTTATTCGTGACTATCTTATATTTATGACCTCTAGTTTTGGACTCCCCACAAGTGGAAACATTTTCTCTACATCTATCCTACCAAACCCTTTCATTATCTTAAAGACCTCTATCAGGTCACGCCTCAAGCTTTTTTCTAGAGAAAACAGCCCCAGCCTGTTCCTTATGGAACACCATTTCCCACCTTTTACCAGTTTGAGTAGCTACCCTTCACCCCTACCCTCTGTTTTCTGTTTTGTAGCCAACTTGCTATCCATTCTGCAACCTGTCCCCTGACTCCTCATGCTCTGACTGTAGTCATGAGTCTACAATGCGGTATCGTATTGAAGGCCTTTTGAAAATCCAAATGTATTACATCTAGTGCAATACCCTTGTCTGCTCTTTCTGTTACTTCTTCAAAGAATTCAATAAGGTTGGTCAAGCATGACTCTCCCTTCTGAAATCTATGCTGTCTACTCTTTATTATATTTTTGGTTTCTAGATGTTTTTCTATTACATCTTTGAGTAAGGATTGCATTATCTTTCCTACCACTGACGTTAAGCTAACTGGTCTATAGTTCCCTGGACTTGTTCTATCTCCCTTTTTAAATCTAGGAATTACATTAGCTGTTCACCAGTCCTCTGGCACTATTCCCTTTTCTAATGATATATATATATTATAAAATAGTGCCTCTGCTATCTCTTCACTAACTTCTTTTAATATGCACGGATGCAAATCCATAGTTTGATTAGTTTATCAAATACCCTTCCCCTTTCCATTTTAAATGTTTTTATATCTTTTTTGATTTCTCTCTGAATTTTCCAACTCAAAGCTATATCTGCTATATGGCAGCATTTTTAGTTTTTTTTTAAAATGACTTGAAAAATCCCCTGAAGCTTTTAAACATTAAATTCAGGTAACCTTTCTCATTTAAGCTGTTGCCAATTTATTTTATACTTGAGAGAGCATAAGTCAGGGATGGCTAGCAAGAGAAAGGGGAAACAGCTGTAAGTAGCTATCACAGAAACAAAGCACTAATTTAATCATGTAACTTGGAAATAATTTTTTTTTCTGTTTATAATTCCAGAAAGCTTATTTCTGAGGGTTTATTGCTTTTTAATATTGAAAACTTTTCAATTAAATGGTGCAGGCTAATTTTGTCGGCTGTGTTTCAACTTTTGTCTTTCAGAAGCTAATTACATCACCTGTGTTATCTGACCATAATCGTTCTAATTAATTACAACTGTGCTAGTTATAGAATCGCTATAGACAGTTAGCCGCTACAGTATTAGAGCGCATTTTTCACTTAACTTGGCTTCAGGCTGGGAACATTATGTGATCCCTAACCGCTTGGAGTGTGTCAAACCAGATTCTTCCTGCGCCTTTTTCCCCTTCAATGCTGCCAGACCCTGGTGGCACTTGAGTGATCCCAGCCTTCCCTCAATTATCCCAGACCCAGAATTCACAACCTGGACCCCATCAATGGGACCCACGTTTGGTCTTCTGGAGGCTGGTATACCTTATTTCACTTTTTTTCAAAAAAATATACTTTATTTATAAAATTTGCAGCAATACATACAATAGTTGTCATATCACATTCCAAATGTACACAATACAGATGATACAATTTGCAGGTTGTGTCAAGTACAGTTCAATGAACACATTGTACATAATTACAGTTCATGACAATCTAGGGTGCCTCATTGCATTACATTCAATACAGATGATTCATTACAGGTACATTACAGATTCATTACAGGTACATTACATCAATTTGAATTTTACATTCTGCCCGAGGGGTTTTTCCCTGATTGTAGCCCCTCGGTATACAATGGCGGGAAGGCTCTAAACAGTTGCCTTTCCCCACAGAGCCTTTGTGGCGGCGGCACCCAACCTCAATGCGTCCCTGCGCGTGTAGTCCTGGACCTTGGAATGTGCCAGTCTGCAACACTCTGTCAAGGACAGCTCCTTGCACTGGAAGACCAGCAAGTTTTGGGCAGACCAAAGGGCGTCTTTCACCTTGTGTACTGACCTCCAAACTTACACCGGGTCCCTTTATGGTTGGGCAAGTGGGGACTCCCAGCGTAGGGAATCCCTGGCCATGCCTCCTCTGACATGCTTAGGGGTGGGCAGAAGCTTTGTCCTTTATTAGGCTGATAGGGATTTCCCAACTGATGTCAGGACCCGGTGAATCCAGGCCCCTACCTTTTTCCAAACCATTCCACCAGACTCCCACTGGAGTTACTGCGGGAGTCCAGCAGAAGAGCGCAGGGAATTAAGTCTCAAATGTTTTCTCTCGCACATGTTCTCACTCTCTTTGTCACTTTTATTTTCATTCTTACTTTCCTATTGATTAGTTGCTCAGGGCTTTAATTAATGTAGTGTGTTTAATTGAACCTGTGGCTAAATAAAATAGACTTGCTGTGGGATTCAGTGCCCCTACAACCTGACCCCATTTCTACAGCACAAATTTCATGCCAAGGGAGGATTGCATTCCATGAAGTGCTGCCATTGTAGCTAAAAATTTAAATGAGAATACCAGAATTTAATTCTCTACAGTAAGCGGTTAACTGCAGTGAATAGCAGGCTTTATTGTTTATTCTTGGGCAGTATTCAGTTTCATAACTCTAGAAGTTCTCAATAACAGGTTTTAGATCAGATTTGAACTCTTGCCTCCTGCTGTAGGATCATTATATGCAGTCAAAATACATTAACAAAAATCCATGACCAGCCAAAGAAATTTTCCTTGCCTAAGGTTTATCTTATTAATATTTGAGTTCATGGGATCATTATATTGTGGCTTCAATCAAGACATTGAAAGATAATTGTTGCAAGGTGGAGATTTGTAATAAAGTATTTGTTTTCTAACCTGAAAGCAGTGACCTTTCCTGGGGGTACAGTTCTAATGCACTGGCAGCCTTCTGTGACTATTAGTTCATGTATTACAACAATGATTACACTTCAAAAGTACTCCATTGGCTCTAAAGCACTTTTGAATATCCTGAAGTCGTGAAAGATGCTATATAAATGCAAGATTTTCTTTCTAGAGAATGAATGTTGTCTAGATATTCAACCACAAGAGGCATCACAACCAAGCCCAATCCTGTGCTTACCCAACATCCATCATATCCATCCACCCCTGTTGGTGTGTATATCAATCAGGAATGGGAAGGCTGATTAACTTTTTACTCCTCCTTGGCCTATGATGCTGAGGCCAATTATAGCATTCCAACCACAGCCCCAGGTTCAGATCAGCTAATTCAGCAGAAACCAGTGATTGAGAATGGACCTTCCTCATACTGAATGTATGATTCAGTACAACTCTAGGTGGTGCATTCATCAACTGATCTACTGAGGTATCTGTGATTGGCATTATATGGTACACTTGTACAGTATAGCAGTGATAACTGCTTGTTTACTAAAAAAAACACATTGGTTTCTGGGGAAAGACATGGGAACAGGAGTTGGCCATTGAGACTGCTTTGCCATTTTGTTAGCAGTGGCATCTCTTGATCTTTCTAATCCCAGTTCCCAACATTTCTCCATATCCCTTAATACCCTTATCTCCCAAATATCTACCAACTGATGCTGCAGTTATGGTCTTCGAGGCAGTGCATTTCACATTCGCAAAACCCTTAGTGAAGAAATATTTTGTGGATTAACTTTTAAAAGAATGATCTGCATTTATACAGCACCGTATCACATTTAATGTTGATAAATGTAGTGTGATGCATGTGGGTAGGGCAAATACCAAGCAGGTGTGATGCCATGCTAGGCTCTGAACTGAATTCTGTTGAAAGTGAAAGAGACCTGGGTGTTACAGCACATGAATCCCTAAAGGTCCACGACCAATGGTGAGAGGCTGCAATGAAAGCAAGTAATGTATTAGGATGTATAGTTAGGACGATCCAATATAAAATGAGAGCACCATAGAGTCCTTGCACAAGACCTTGGTTAGGCCCATCTTGAATACTTCGTCTAGTTCTGGTCCCCTCACACATTGAAGTCCTATAAAAGGTTTAGAAGAGAGTCACTGGATTAATACGTAGTTTAAAAACCCGTAGCTGTCACAATAGACTTATGGAACGGGGTCTTTTTACTCTAGAAAAGCATAGACTTTGAGGAGACTTGATTGCATTATTCAAAATGAACGAACTCGACTGTACATGTGGACAGATAATTCGAATTACATAAGGTACGGAGAATGAGGGGACCTGCGTACAAGCTACATAAGCATAGATCTGGGTTAGATCTCGTGGCTCAGAAGGCTTCTCTTTCCTCAGAGGATCATTGACCATCGGAATAGGTTGCTAGTTGTGCAGCGGATAGAGATTCACTGCAAACGTTCAAAAGGGAGCTGAAGAGGCTGATATCGTTGCGTGCAAAAGGTGGGTGGCATGTTGGGTAATGTACCTCATGGTCATCATTATTTTCTGGAACTCATTTTCGAACACCGTTGAGGGTCAGAGAGGAATTTCCCAGAATTATTTTTTCCCTGAATTGACTTCGGGCTTTTAAAAAATCTTTTTTTGCCCCTCCCATAGGAACAGAGGAACAGGAGTAGGCCATTTAACCCCTATAGCCTGCTCCGTCATTCAATAAAATCATGGCTGATCTTTGGCCTCAACTCCATTTTTCCGCCCGATCCGCATTTCCCTTGATCCCCTTAGAGTCCAAAAATCTGTGTGTATCAGCCGTGAATATATTCAATGACTCAGCATCCACAGCCCTCTGGGGTAGGGAATTCCAAAGATTCACAACCCTCTGAGTGAAGAAATTCTTCCTCATCACAGTCTTAAATGGCCGACCCCTTATTCTGAGAATGCGCCCCCTAGTTCTAGACACTCCAGCCAGGGGAAACAACCTCTCAGCATCTATCCTGTCAAGCCCTCTCAGAATCTTGTGTTTCAATGAGATCACTTCTCATTCTTCTAAACTCCAGACTATGGGCCCATTCTACTGAATCTCTCCTCATAGGACAACCCTCTCATCCCAGGAATCAATCTAGTGAACCTTCGTTGCACCACCTCCAAGGCAAGTATATCCTTCCTTAGATAAGGAGACCGAAACTGTACGCAGCACTCCAGATGAGGTCTCACCAAAGCCCTATACATTTGTAGCAAGACTTCCTTACTCTTATGCTCCAACCCCCTTTCAATAAAGGCCATCGTGCCATTTGCCTTCCTATTGCTTGCTGTACCTGCATGCTAACTTCCTGCGTTTCTTCTACGAGGACATCCAGATCTCTCTGAACATCAACATTTAATAGTTTCTCACCATTTAAAAAATATTCTGTTTTTCTATTCTTCCTACCAAAGTGAATAACCTCACATTTCCCCACATTATACTCCATCTGCCACCTTCTTTCCCACTCGCTTTACCTGTCTATATCCCTTTGCAGACTCTTTGCGTCCTCCTCACAGCTTACTTTTCCACCTAGCTGTGTATCGTCAACAAACTTGGATACATTACACTCAGTCCCTTCATCTGAGTCATTAATATAGATCGTTAGTAGCTGAGGCCCCTGCACTGATCCTTGCGGCACCCCACTAGATCTGCCAACCTAAAAATGACCCGTTTATTCCTACTCTCTGTTTTCTGTCCGTTAACCAATCCTCTATCCATGCTAACATATTACCACCAACCCTACAAGCCCTTATCTTGCGTAGCAACCTTTTATGTGGCAACTTATTGAATGCCTTTTGGAAATCCAAGTATACGACATCCACTGGTTCCCATTTATCTGCCCTGCTAGTTATATCCTCAAAGAACTCTTACAAAATTTGTTAAGCACAATTTCCCTTCATAAAACCATGTTGACTCTGCCTAATCATATTATAATTTTCTAAGTGCCCTGTTATTACTTCCTTAATAATGGATTCATTATTCCGCCATTGAATTAGATCAAGGCTGATCTGTGTATTAATTCCATCAACACACCTTGGTTCCGTAACCCTTAATACCCTTGTCTAACAAAAATCTATCAATCCTAGTTTTGAAATTTTCAATTGACCTAGCCTCAACAGCTTTTTGGGGGAGGAGTTCCAGATTTCCACTACCCTTTGTGTGAAGAGGTGCTTTCTGACATCACCCCTGAATGGCCTAGCTCTAATTTTAAGTTTGTGGCCCCTTGTTCTGGACTCACCCACCAGAGGAAATAGTTTTTCTCCATCTACCCTATGAACTCCTTTGATCATCTTAATCACCTCAATTAGATCACCTGAATCTTCTATATTCAAGGGAATACAAGCCTAGTCTATGCAACCTGTCCTCATAATTTAACCCTTTTAGCCCCGGTAACATTCTGGTGAATCTGCGTTGCAATCACTCCAAGGCCAATATATCCTTCCCGAGGTGCAGTGCCCAGAACTGAACGCAGTACTCCAGATGGGATCTAACCAGAGCTCTGTACAGCTGTAACATAACTTCCACCTCTTTGTATTCCAGCCCCCTTGAGATAAAGGCCAACATTCCATTAATCTTTTAAATTATTCTTTGCACCTGTCCACTAGGTTTTAGTGATTTCTGCACTTGGACCCCTAAACCTCTCTGATCATCCACAGTTCCTAGTTTCTCACTATTTAGAAAATAGTGAGAAATAGTGAGGTTATCCACTTTGGACCCAAGAAAAATCTTTCTTGGGTCCAAAGTGGATAACCTCACACTTTCCCACATTGAACTCCATCTGCCACAGTTTTGCCCACTCACTTTATCAATATCCTTTGCTCTGCTCCCATCTACACTATTTACACCTAACTTAGTGTCGTTAGCAAACTTAGATATACGGCTCTATTCCTTCATCCAAGTCATTTATAAATATAGTGAAAAGCTGAGGCGTCAGTACATATCCCTGGGGGACACCTCTAGTCACATCCTGTCAATTTGAGTACATACCCATTATCCCTACTCTCTGTCTCCTACCCCCTAATCAATTTCCAATCAAAACCAATCCCAGGAGATTACATGGCTGCTGGTGGGTGGGAAGTATTGGGGGTCATGCTGCTTAGTTCCAACATGGCTGAATGGGATAGACTCAGTGGACCAGCTGATATTTTTCTGTCTGTCATTTTTGTATATTTGTACATCTTCAGGGTTTCCCAAGGTGCTTCATAACCAATGAATTACTTTTGAAATGTAGTCGCTGTTGTTGTTTAGGCAACTTGTGCGCAGCAGTGACCCACACCTGGTGGGTAAGATGAATGGCCAGTTAATTTGCTTTTAGTTGAGGGAGGAATGTTAGCTGGGCATCAGGAGAAAGCCTGCTTTTCAAATAATGCCAGGGGATCTTTAAAGCCCACCTGAACCACTTGACCAGGCAGACTAAGGGCCTTACTTTAATGTCTCATCAAAAAGACAGCACCATCAACAGTACTGTACTGAAGTGTCAGAGTATGTGCTCAAATCCTGGAATGGGGTTTCACCTACAATTTTCTAACTTAGAGGAGAGAGTGGTACCAACCAAATCAAGCTGGCTTAATTCTAATTTTAAAATTGCGGGGCTGACTTTAGTCTCCAGTATTGGCACTGGCAGGAAAAACCTGGCTTGAATCCACAATCGCTGAGTTTCTGTGTACAGCCTAATAGACGTATACTGGGTGAGCTACAGACTGGAGTCACACCTATGATTGACAATTTGTCTATTAGAGGCAGGAAATAGCAGGGGCGTTGTTTTCCAAAGGTTGTGAATGAGCAGCCATGTCAACAAGTAGTGATATGAGTGGTAGGGCACCCTGCTTGTTATTCTGATAGGGCAGTGGAAGTTGTATTAGAGCAAATGCAGCAGTGGAGGGAGATCCTCTTCCATGTTGATGATCACTGTGTCTCAGGGTGCCAGGCATGAGGTGATGAACCACATCAATGCTAACAGCATTATTCTGAGGACCTGGATGCAGTGTATAATTACCAGTTTCAGAAATGTGTAGCTCCTGTAACATCCCTGACAATAATGAAAGACAGACAGACAGCCAACGATGTACTTTTGAAGTGTAGTCACTGTTCTAATGTGGGGAACATGGCAACCAATTTGTGCACAGCAGATTGACAAAAAAAAAAGTCAAGGGTGAGGAAAGGTTACTCAGCCCATTGAAGCTTGTCCCACTTGTACACTAGTTCACCCAACCTAACTAGATTTTGAACTTCCTTAGTGACTTTGAATCCAGGTAGATCATTCTAAATGCTTATCACTCTTTTGAGTAAAGAACTTTTTTCTTAGCTATGTTTTAAATTTACTTCTCAGTAAATTAAATTTATGTCCTCTTGTTCTGCTATCCTGACTCACTTGGGAGTCACAATCTGGATTTGTAATTTAATACTTTATACACCTCTGTTAGGTCCCTCTAAATCTTCTCTTTGGATTGGCGCTTATCTAATCTTTTCTTCATAACTTAATGTAATCCTGTTCTGTTAGGAATCAGTCTTGCTGCTTTTCTCTGCACGCTCTCCCAATACGCTCCATTTGAAGGATGGTGACCAAGTCGTATGTATTATTTACCTCTCAATACCGGAAGGTCGTAAAATCATCATAGATGAGGAAGGCTATTCAGCCCATCTTAGCTCATCTGTCCAGAATGACCTTAAAGTCCCCCCATTGCAACATCCAATTCATTCATAAATGATTCCAGGATTGTAATACCTTGCAGTTGTCAATATTAGATTTCATTTTCCATTTGTCCGCCCAATTGCATAACAGATTTAAATCTAAACTGCATCCTCAGTCCCTCCTGCGCTCCCTATTTTAGTATTATCTGCAAATTTAGTAAGCTTACAATTTGTTTCTGTAATTCTGTCATTTATGTAGATGAGCAAGGTCAGGGGTCCAAGCATTGGCTCCTTTCTTTGCTGTTGAGGTTAGGCTAATGAACCTGTAGTGTTTTTGTCACTCTTGCAGTATAGCATTTGGCTGAGCCATATTGAGTGATGACCTGCTTTCTTCCCAAGTCTGTATTACAGCATCAGTGAGAGGAACAGAGCATGTGTTTACAGGATCCAGCTGCTCTGACAGTCAGCAAGTGCTCAGCAACTCTCCCCTCACCGAAGCTTTAATTCAGACTCTTAATTTTAAACAGTGCCGTGAGTGGAGGGCCTGCTGACTATCAGACCAACTGGTTACTGTACCAGCAGGCACCTTACTTCATTATTAGGTGGGTGGAGGGAGTTGGAGCACTGGCATACTGATTAAAATTGAAGGACCCGCGAGGGGAGACAACTGATCCACTTTTGCAGGAAATGTATCCCCTGCAACTGCCTGCAATTTCTGGCTTTTTTGCTGCATGCTGTAATAATTATTAGTGAAATCAAAGAAACAGAAAGACTGGAATAAAAGCAAAATACTGCAGATGCTGGAAATCTGAAATAAAAACAGAAAATGCTGGAAATACTCAGCAGGTCAGGCAGCATCTGTGGAGAGAGAAACAGAGTTAACGTTTCAGGTCGATGACCCAGAAATGGAAGAAGTAAATATTTAACAGTTTTTAAACAAGTACAGAGCCCCTCCCTCGCCTTCAGACGGTCCATCTCTGACTCTTCCCTTCCCTTCCTTGACTTCTCTCCATTTCGTCAACCAATATCTACTATAAACCCACCGACTCCCACAGCTACCTTGATTACACTTCCTCTCTCCCCACTTCGTGTAAGGACTCTGTTCCATTCTCCTAGTTTCTTCGTCTCTGTCGCATCTGTTCCGACGATGCCACCTTCCACACCAGTGCTTCCGATATGTCTTCCTTTTTCCTCAACCGAGGATTCCCCCTCACTGTGTTTGACAGGGCCCTCGACTGTATCCGTCCCATTTCCCGCACTTCTGCCCTCGTTCCTTCCCTCCCAGAACCATGATGTAAAATGTCAGATAGCCAGGTGGTGAAGGATAGAATACTAGAGCCTAGCCTTCAGTTCCTTCCAAGTCTTCATTCTCAGAGATTCCCTTTACACATTGTGTCACCCTTAGATAAGCTCCCTCCTATAAATGGATACAAGAGCATCTGCAATTGATACCCACCACCTGACTGCAATTAACACATGATAGGGTCTCCCTTGTCCTCACGTTCCACCCCACCAGCCTCGATGGATCATCTTCCACCATTTCCGCCACCTCCAGCACGATGACATCAACAAAAACATCTCCTCCTTTCAGCGTTCCGAAGGGACCGTTTCCTTCGTGATACCCTGGTCCACTCTTTCTATCATCTCCAACACCCGCTCTCCTTCCCATAGTCCCTACCCGTGCAAGCGCAGGAGATGCAACACCTGACCTTTCACCTCCTCCCTTCCCACTGTCCAGGGCCCCAAACACTCCTTCCAGGTGAAACAACGATTTACTTGAACTTCCTTCAATTTAATATACTATATTCGCTGCTCACATTGCGGTCTCCTCTACATTGGGGAGACCAAACACAGATTGAGTGATCACTTTGCTGAACACCTCCGTTCAGTCCGCAAGCGTAACCCTGATCTTCCGGTCGCTTGCCTTTTTAGTTCTCCATCCCACTCACACGCCGACCTCTCTGTCCTCGGCCTTTTACACTGCTTCAATGAAGCTCAACGGAAGCTTGAGGAACAGCACCTCATCTTTCGATTAGGCACTTTACAACCTTCCAGACTCAACATTGATTTCAGTAACTTCAGACCATTACCACTGCTCTCAATTTTTCAGACATCAGGTGCTGGTAATGGTTTTGCTGTTGCCATTCACAGATCCTCTAGACCCATTTTTTATTTCTTTACTTGCCCCATTACCACTCTTATTGCCTTGCACCATCATCCCTTTTGTCATTTAATCACTCCTGTTCTCCACTCTATCACAGACTTTCCCTTTTGTTCTTGCCTCCCCCCACCCCTTTCCCTGGCTGTGTACTTGCTTAAAAACTGTTGAATATTTACTTCTTCCAGTTCTGACGAAAGGTCGTCGACCTGAAATGTTAACTGTTTCTTTCTCCACCGATGCTGCCTGACTTGCTGAGTATTTTCTGATGCAAATACAAATACTTGTTTATTAAGAGCTTGTAAGATGTACACTCAGAAATCAGTGTTCAATTTGAAATGTGCAATTGATCCACCACAATTGGACATCACATCACAAACACTGAGCAGTTTCAAGCCACTTAAGGGTAGTTTTATTTTAGCTGTATGCCTGCATTCAACATGGACATCAGTTGTAGTTCTTTAAGTGAGAACAAAGGTAATCCTACATTTATGTTATCCTCTTTATATTAAAAGGAGCAATTCTGTCAGACTGTACATTCATATCTTTCTCTCAGGTAATGAATGGAGAAATTATTCTGTTAATTGCCATCAGCTATTTCATGGAGCAATGGTGTATCTGAAGTCCAATTCATAGCAGGGCCCTGAGGTACAGTATGGGGTTACTGGGAGTGGGAGAGAGGTGACCAGAGTATACAATACTCTGCTGTTTCTCCCTCAGTCTCAATCATTTCAGTTTATTTCCAGTCCAGTCCACATGTCTCTTATTGTGCCCACTGCACGCTTCTGGCCTGCTTGAAGTAATCAGCTCATCCCGACAGCAGCAGCTTGTTTAGTGGTGCACTGCCGGGATAGATGGCTATTAAATTGCATTAGTAGATGCCAGGCATTTCTTCAATGCAGATTTAACACCCACCAATATAGTGAATATGCATTGGCTTCCTGCACAATATCTATTAAAGTTCTGCAGAACTTTAAATACTTCAGGCATTGGTGGAATATCTCACATTCTACTAGCTGCAGTTGTGGCACACTAACCAAAGTTAAACGATTATTTTTATTGAGTTTTTTCAATTAAGCGGCTTTATATTTCACCATTTCTGCACATAACCGGTAACACAGTATTATTTATGTGGTTTTCTCATGCTGTTACTATTTTTGCATATTTCTACATTGACTGTTACACAGATGATTGATGGTTGTTCTTATGTTTCAGCTTTCTGAGCCTATCATCCTCGGTTTTAGTGTGTAGGAGAGCTGTAACTATGGCCATGGTGAGTAAGACCATTCATTGTGATGTTGTGTACAACTTTTGAATCATGTATTGTGAGAAGTTACTTAAATAACAGGAGCAGTGGAGTGCTTCTTACTGCAAAATATTTAACCAATAAAGTAAAAACAGTCCTTGAAAATCCTAAAGCTTCACGGTCGGGAGGCATTCCTGCAAACCCCACTGATGTTATGGCAGGATTCTTCCAAAGCGAAAAATTCCTAGCCAACATGTTTTTTATGATTGGGCAGGCACACATGACCTCAGCATTAATGTGATCTGAATAAAGTAGATGTTAAGTGTTGCTACTCATTAACATAGATTATGGCCATCTGCTGCCATTGTGATTTCCCATAAGCTTCTAAATCAGAACAAAGACACACAGGTAGCAGAAGCTGCTTGAACCTGGGAATAAATATGATAGCTGCTGACTATTGCTGTAGTTCACGTGATTTAAACATTTAGTTCCATGTCACAGTAGTGAGCTAGAAGTCAGTGTATAACCTTTAACCTCAGATAGAAAAAATAAGAAATTTGAGGTGATTTATTATGTTGGATTGAGAACAAGTTAATATGCCTGTGAAAATTAAGTAACATATTGCTATCTAATTTACTGATCTATTTTTGCTTCTGTACAATCTTATTTCTTAATAAATATTAATTATTAGTTTAGCCTCAGCTAGTCTGTCAGTCTGATATTTTTCTGTCAGCTTAAGGAGATCAGGAGCATGTGGTGGCATCTCATTATTTTCAATGCATATCCAAAAGTAAAAGAGTTAATTGTTCATCTTGTGGCTTGCTACCTCGGATACTTCATGAAATAGGTTATGTTTTAGTTCATAGGAAGCATGGGCTTGGCTTTGGAAACTCGCTCGGATCAAATTTGAGTTTGTGCTGCTGCTGATGAGTCTTGCCTGCCAGTCGTGCAGATTACAATTTTCCATCCATTAATTTCAAGGGAAAATTACCCACTTTTGAGTTCAGATAATACTATTTATTTAATTTAGGTGACATAGACAGATGACAACAATGTTTTTATTCTACATTGGCTACTATTTTGAATGTATTGCCAACAGGAGAATGGGACATAATTAACATTCAGTTTATGTGGATAAGATGTATTGAGCATAACTAGCAATACGCTTTCATGGATTGCTACTAATTTACAATAAAAGTTGACTTTTTATTGAAGAAATTGTGTCTTACCTATTCTTGCTAAAATGTAGGATAAAACTGTGCCCAGAACTTCCTCTTGTCAGCAGTGATCTCCGCAGTAATAGATGCAGTGCTTTTATCAAATGCCTCAGACTGTTTACTTTGCATTTAATTGGCACATTACGTGCTCCCCTGCCCACTCCTGACAGGTGAAAGTTATTACTTAAACAGACTAATGAGAGATGCTGCAACACATAACCCACAACCTCTCTTTATGGATGAGTTATGAATTCTGACTCATCACTCCAACTAATAACAAACTTATATTTCTCTAAGACTTTTGGTAATAAGATAAGTATTTAAGTCTCATTTAGTTGTTTGACAGGGTGGGTGGTTGGCAGCATGTAACATTCTCAAGTTTGATAATGCAAGGCTCTGAAGGTTGAGTCTGGAATGGGGTGTCATTATGACGTGGGATATTGAGTGTGCATGGATGAAGGCTGGGATTCAGTGCTGTTTCACTGAAAGAGGCTGGGTGGATCATGTTGTAGTATTGAGAATATATATATATGGTCTTCCGCTACTCACTTCCCAGTTCCAAAAGATTCGCGTTGACCTCAATTGGTTACGGTGGCACGTACTTTATTGTGAAGAACAGATTAATACACTCTGTATTTAAGCAGTAGTTTACAGAATGGAAACTAGAGATATATTACCCGCTTCCACTCTGGGTAGAGCTTGCCCCTTGGCCTCTCGCGGTCCTCATGGCCCCCACCCTCTTGGATCCCACGGATCCTGCCTGCTGCAGACTTCTTTCCTTCTCCTGACACATGCGTTGAGATCCTGCCAGCACGTCTGCCTTAACAAACCTAGTCTGCCATTCCTGAGGGATCCTCTACGCTGAGTCCTTGTTTGAGCTATGACTTATACACTGTTAGCAGGAAGTCCAGTGGTGAACTGACTAGTTGATGATGCCAGACGCAGTCCATCAGCTTGACAAAAGAGGTCCTGACCGGCCAGCACCTGACCTGACGACATCGACTTGCTGATAAAATGGCAGACATTTACCCCCTCATCAATAGGAGATGGCTGGTGATGCTAACGACATGGGACAATGGCAAGGTACTAAATCTCATCAAGAGGAGATGGGCTTTTATCTCTCTGGAAAAAGCAGCCCACTTGTCCCCACTCATCTCAAACAAAAAGTAAGCTTTGGGTTTAGAATATACATCTCCCTTGCTAATTACCTTAATATACTGAGTATCTATGGCTATCCCCAGTAAAAGTCCCTGATACAGGCTTATAATTTGTACAATGTGTATGGTTACATACTAAATGTATTTCATGATACATACATTCCGTAAAAACAATTCTTTGATATTTGTTACACTTTTAGCACACACCTGCGTAATCTAACTGTAGCAACGTTATGTTTTAATAGCTCATATGTTTTTTATTCTTAAGTACTTGTAATAGTGTATTTTCAATATATATTTGACAATTTATTCCTGAAGTACCTAAGATTTAATAGTTTTTGAGAATTCAAATATGTACAGGTAGATAAAGATAATGGGCCAGAATTTACCATGAGCGGCAAGCGAATGGCACTGTTTGTTAGACTTGCACTTGGCCATCGACCTTCTATGGGGTTTTACACGGCAAGTTGCTGTCAGCGGAACAGCCTAACAGCACGGCACCCTCTATAGGGTATCTGGGACCTTTGTGAACAGAGCAACAGAGCAAGTAGTTGTGTGTCTCTTTAACCAATCAGATTGAAGAATCGTGAATAACAGTGCAGAGTCGGAACCAGGAAGTGTAAGTTAGAATAGTGAATTCAGTGTCAAATCAGAAAGAGAAAGAAAGATTGGATTAAGAGATAGAGATAAAAGAGACAGAAGGAAAAAGTAAGAACATTTTCATAAGAAAAAAATCTCCAATGATTACAAGCTGAAGGAATGAGACTCCATACTTGTAATAGTTAATTTTCAGTGCCAGAAAGGTTGTTTGGCAGTAATTAAGACTTACCACACCGTTAAAAGGATACTGAGACTGGAATGAACTAACCTGAACTTTTTGTGGCAAGTTTAGACCGTATCTATCACATAAGTACAGGAACTTCACGCCTTACAATGTATTTGAATGGTGAGTCAGACGACGAGATGCCGTTTTCGCGAAGCTGGTGGTGGGGCAGCGCATCTCGGATAGCAACTTCCGATTTCCGCGTTTTACTGCATATTTGCTCTCGCCTGAAGTTGCTGTCTGATTTATGAATAAGTAACAGTGAGCGCTATTAGCCTTACTGTTATTTTCACAGTAAATTCTGGGCCATTAATTGTGCTTGTATTTTTTCTTCAATATTTTAAATGTAGAGAGTGTGAGAAGTATAATATTCATTGTAATGGTTTGGAGCAAATACTGGAACTTCTGTTCCTATAAATTTCACAACACTGTTGAAATGTGGAATATTTATAACCGGAGCTCAGAAAATCTTTTTTTTCAGTTGTAAAATCTGCTACTGTTGCTCCCTCGATGATGCAATGCGTATAGCCAGTGAGTGACTGAGCCATACTGATTAGCAAGCTCCAGATTTGATCTCATCAAGGGCATCAGTAGGGATGCCATAATTGAACACAGGGTTCAGTTTGTTCGTTACCATTCTGCAGTCAAATAGCTGTCAAAACTCACATTAATAATGGCCATTTGGGTAAGGTGCTGAAAGATCTCCACTGACTGTGTAAAAGCACCTCTATTGAGACAAAACCTGCAGGAGAGGATGGTAGGAGAAAATGGACAAAAGAGAGAAAAAAAGTATACTACTGGAAAAAGAAGGGAGTCTGTGCATGGGGAATAGGAAGGGAAATTGTAGATTTCTTCTATTTTCTGGAAGGAAATTTGCCACTTGTGCAAATCGCTGCTATTGCAATGTTAGTCAAGGTGATGAGACTTTTGGAACCTGATTGTGTTGTTGGAATAGCTTCTCTGGCAATTTTTACTGGCAGATTCTACAGATGTATGCTTGAAGATTGTACATTTCAAATACTCTTACAGATGTTAGACCTCTGGACAAAGCATGGTTGTTACAAATTTCAGGCCTTGCCTTAGATATTCTCTTTGGTATTGTGGTGCTGGTCACTTCCATAAGTGTCTGAACGTATTGCGTTCAGGGGTGTGCCCGTTCTGCCCAATATTTAACCATACGATAACATAATCCTGGGTATAACAGTAGTAACTCCTTGTGATCTGAAATACTTGTGTCTTTCGCACATGCATCCACATACATCCCTGCAATCCTCTCCAAGATGAACTAAGAAAACACTTCATAAGACAAGGCCAGATACAAATTATCAAATTGCTTTATTTCATAGACAGCAAGTGAATGTACAGAGCAACAGTTATGATTGGACCAACTTAATGCAACAATTTGTTGTCTTGTAATAAGAGAAAATAATGAATATGCTCTGCTTCTCCACATCAGTGGGTCATCTCGCTTGACTTAAACAAAATAAATTCGAACTGCTGTCCTGCATCCTAACTTTTCTGAGTCTGGGCAAGAGTCTGCTCAGTAGCTTTCTGTTTGTGTTTCTGTCACTATTTTTATCTTTCTCTGTTCACAACCAGAGGAGAGGCCTATGCCAAACAACAGTACCAGGGATCTTCTAACACAATGGGTGTGAGGTGTTCATTGATTATCAAGACAAGCTAATGAATTGCTTATTACTGTCAATTTTTGGGGAAACAACTCCAAAGCCTAGCTCATTAGCATTTTAACCACCTTTTATCGCGGGGCTTTTTTAAAAAAAAACTTTTGTGAATGCACCCAACATTTAAATCTTTTCCAAATCCCATCTGTGGGAAAAATTCTTAAACATGACAGTCACTTATTCCCCTGAGGCTTAAAACCTGGATGGTAGGCCTGAGAAGGTGTTTGACTGCGATCGTAAGTTATGTTACATATTAAGACTGGTTAGCGCCTGACTATGGGTGCGAAATGTGCGGCGCGACTGCAACACGGACCCAAAGAGGTTGGTACAAGGATCTCTGGAAATTGGTCCTCAGACCTCATCTTAATAAATGTGAACAATTTTACAACACCAAGTTATAGTCCAGCAATTTTATTTTAAATTCACAAGCTTTCGGAGGCTTCCTCCTTCCTCATTCTTCCACTGTGAGCCGGCAGTTTGTGGTGTCGATGGTAGTCATGATGTGGAGATGCCGGTGATGGACTGGGGTTGACAATTGTAAACAATTTTACAACACCAAGTTATAGTCCAGCAATTTTATTTTAAATTCACAAGCTTTCGGAGGAAGGAGGAAGGAGGAAGCCTCCGAAAGCTTGTGAATTTAAAATAAAATTGCTGGACTATAACTTGGTGTTGTAAAATTGTTTACAATTGTCAACCCCAGTCCATCACCGGCATCTCCACATCATTAATAAATGTGGCGAGCTGCCTCCAGAGGTAGCTCATCAATTGTGACAGGACCAATTTGGGCTGGCTGCCTTGCTGGCAGCGGCCATCAGTTAAGTCCTGGGAGGGGCGGGGGGTGGAGGAGAATGGAAGGGGGGACTAGCCATGGCTGGCAATGACCCTCGAGTGCTGTGGAGTTGGGGGGAGCACTCCTGTTCCTTCAGACTCCAGATAAAAGTAAATTTTAAAAGATTTACATACCCATTTTGGTGGCAGCTTCCAACAGTGCTTGAAGGACTGCTGGTAAGACTGCGTTAGGATCCAAAAAACTGAGCTGAGCAGGTCTGGTGCTAGCTCAGCTCAGCACCGTTGAATTTAATGAAAAGACTCCATGACAGGCATAAGGACCCTCATTAACATATCTGAGCAGCTCAATATGGTGGCCACCTGAATATCGCGTGATCCACTACGGGGTTGGTCGTATTTCAGGCACCCTTGGGGCGTGGGAAATTTCACTTTGAAATTCATTCTTTTTGCCCCTACTTTCCACCAGGAAAGCGGGTGCAATGAGGACCAATTTATTCCCCCCCCCGGCCCCGCCACCTCCATTGAATTTGAGCTGAGATGTATCTGCTTGAAACATAATGTGATGCAATATATAGTTGTGAGGGATTAGCTGTTGTCTGTCACATGGTGTGTGTCAAGGACGTTAAATCATAAACTTACTCATTAGCATTCTATGGGGTATTTCTCATAATGTAATTGCATGAAGTGTACATACATAGGGAATTTGGGCCTGGAGGTTATGGCCATTTCGCAGCACACATTATTTTCTCTGCATTAAAATTTATGGACCAGCAAGAACAGGCCATTAACTGGCCGTTTATATCATTGATGTTTGTGAGACCTTGTGCGCAAATTGGCTGCCAGGTTTGCTTACAAAACCACAGTGACCACACTTCAAAAGTGCTTCATTGACTGGAGCACTTTCGAACACCTGAAGGATGCGAAAAGTGCTATACAAATGCAAAGGTCTTTCTTTCTTCAAGAGGTTGTATCATCTTGTAGAGGATGAAGAGAAACATGATATTAGTATCCGGAACTACTGAAGTCTTACCATACTGATGGTTTCTGTGTTATATCATCCAGCATATCAAATTCGGACCAGCTTGCAATATCTAAGCTGTCAATGGAAAATAAGAGTTTTCCAAAAAACTATGTGGTGGATTTGCCACAGTATGGACACATCTAACCCTATTAAACAGCGGTTCCACCATTGGGAGGCACAGAGATTCAGCAGAAACTATTTACCTTTGCAACTAAATCTTGGAGTTCCCTCATCAGCTAAGTGAAAGGCATCTGCCTTCAGCTTGCTGAGAATATCTATGCAGGACACTGTGCAATGTACCAGTCGGCTTGATGTTCTAGATATGCAAATCCAACATCATGTATTAGGCTTACTCGTTACCAGCTGTTTAATTCATGTCCTCATGTAAGTGGCATTGGCAAAGAGATTTGCCTGCATGAGGCTGACTCACCCTTTATTGTGTTAAGCAATAGCTTGGTGTAGACCGGAACACACTTTCCCTGTAAATGGTTTCTCTTTTTGCCACAAATCCATCTTACTGCTTCGGCCTGGATCTTGCACAAGGGCTAAAGGAAGCCCAATATTACTTTTTTTAAAACTCTATTTATTGTTATGACTTGTGCAATTCCAACAGAATAGTTTTCTTCTGTTGCAGTCGAGGCAATCTAACAGATGTTCCTGGAAATGGACTTTGTCTCCCAGGATCTGGAAGCTATACTTTTTCTGAACTCCACCTCACAAAGTTGGGTATATCACTTGCAGTGTTTGCATATTAGATATGAAAGAAAGAAAGATAGAACTTGCATTTTATAGCGCCTTTGTCCTTGGGACTTCCAAAAGTGCTTCACAGTCAATGAAGAACTTTTTAAGTGTAGTCACTCTTGTGTGACAACCAA
Organism: Heptranchias perlo; assembly: GCF_035084215.1. Classification (NCBI taxonomy): domain Eukaryota; kingdom Metazoa; phylum Chordata; class Chondrichthyes; order Hexanchiformes; family Hexanchidae; genus Heptranchias; species Heptranchias perlo. The sequence continues at coordinate 64,977,191 of NC_090332.1, forward strand.
TCTGCACACAGCAAGGTTGCACAGACAGCAATGAGATAAATGAACAGATAATCTGTTTTTAGTGATGTTGGTTGAGGGATAGGAACATAGGAATAGGAGAAGGCCATTCAGCCCCTCGAGCCTGTTCGGCCATTCAATATGATCATGGCTGATGTACCCCAACTCCATTTACCTGCTTTGGCTCCATATCCCTTAATACCCTTGGCAAGCAAAAATCTATCTATCTCCTATTTAAAATTATTAATTGAGCTAGCATCTACTGCTTTTTGAGGGAGAGAGTGCCACACTTTTACAATCCTTTGTGTGTTTCCTGAATGACCTGGCTCTGATTTTAAGGTTATGTCCCCTCGTCCTAGATTCCCCCACCAGCGGAAAAAGTTTCTCTCTATCTACCCAATCAGTTCCTTTCAAAATCCTATAAACCTCAATCAAATAACACCTTAACCTTTTGTATTCCGGGGAATACAAGCCTAGTTGATGTAATCTCGCCTCATAATTTAACCCTTGGAGCCCTGGTAACATTCTGATGCATCTGCGCTGCACTCCTTCCAAGGCCAATATATCCTTTCTAAGGTGCAGTGCCCAGAACTGTGCACAGTACTCCAGATGTGGTCAAACTAGGGCTTTGTATAGCTGTGGCAAAACTTCCTGCCCTTTATATTCTAGCCCTCTAAATATAAAGGCTAACATTCAATTAGCCTTTTTGATTATTTTTTGCACCTGACCACTACATTTTTGCAATCTGTGTACATGGACCCCTAAATCTCTTTGGACCGCCACTCTTCCTACCTTTTCACCATTTAAAAAATACTTGGATCTATCCTTTTTTGGTCTAAAATAGATGACCTCACACTTAGCTGCATTGAAATCCATCTGCCACAGTTTTGCCCACTCATTTATTCTATCAATGTCTCTGTAATTTTATGCTCCCGTCTCCGCTACTTACTTTGCCACCAATCTTTGTGTTGTTGGCAAACTTGGAAATATGGTGCTCTATTGTGTTATCTAAGTCATGATAAATATAGTGAATAGTTGAGGCCCCAGCACAGATCCTTGTGGGCCATCACTAGTCACTTCCTTCCAAATCGAGTACATACCTATTATCCCCACTATCTCTCTTCTACCACCTAACCAGGTCAATAATTTGTCTTCAATTCCGTGAGCTTTAACTGTAGCTAACAGTCTCTTATGTGTAACCTTATCGAATGCTTTCTAGAAGTCCATATAAACTGCTTCCATAGACATTCCCCTGTCTACTACTTTAGTTACTTCCTCAAAAAATTCATTAGACATGACGTACCCTTTACAAATCCATGTTGGCTCTCTCTGATCACTTCACTTCCCCACAGCAGATTTTTTTTTATTCGTTCATGGGATGTGGGTGTCGCTGGCAAGGCCAGCATTTATTACCCATACCTAATTGCCCTTGAGAAGGTGGTGGTGAGCTGCCTTCTTGAACCGCTGCAGTCCATGTGGTGAAGGTTCTCCCATAGTGCTGTTGTGTAGGGAGTTCCAGGATTTTGACCCAGCAACGATGAAGGAACGGCGATATATTTCCAAGTCGGGATGGTGTGTGACTTGGAAGGGAATGTGCAGGTGATGGTGTTCCCATGTGCCTGCTGCCCTTGTCCTTCTAGGTGGTAGAGGTTGCAGGTTTGGGAGGTGCTGTCGAAGAAGCCTTGGCGAGTTGCTGCAGTGCATCCTGTGGATGGTACACACTGCAACCACAGTGCGCTGGTGGTGGATGGGGTGCCAATCAAGTGGGCTGCTTTGTCCTGGATGGTGTCGAGCTTCTTGAGTGTTGTTGGAGCTGCACTCATCCAGGCAAGTGGAGAGTATTCCATCACACTCCTGATTTGTGCCTTGTAGATGTTTGAAAGGCTTTGTGGAGTCAGGATGTGAGTCACTTGGCGCAGAATACCCGGCCTCTGACCTGCTCTTGTAGCCACAGTATTTATATGGCTGGTCCAGTTAAGTTTCTGGTCAATGGTGACCCCCAGGATGTTGATGGTGGGGGATTAGGCGATGGTAATGGCGTTGAATGTCAAGGGGTGGTAGTTAGACTCTCTCTTGTTGGAGATGGTTATTGCCTGACACTTGTCTGGCGCGAATGTTACTTGCCACTTATCAGCCCAAGCCTGGATGTTGTCCAGGTCTTCTGCATGCGGGCACGGACTGCGGGATGTTAGATTAACAACTCTATAATTTCCTGGTTTGTCTCTCTATAATGGAGTTACATTTGCAATTTTCCAATCTAAAGGGACAATTCCTGAAACAACAGAGCTTTGGAAGATTATGGCTGGCGACCTGCAATTTCCTCACCTACTTGGTGGAAACCATCAGGTTCTGGAGATTTGCCTGCCATTTCCGTATTTTCATTTGCAGTATTACCCGCATCTGTTTTTGAAGGACCCACATTACCCTTGACTACCCTTTTTCTTCTAATATAATTTTAAAAACATTGTGTTAATCTTGATATCCCTCGCAAGTTTCTTTTCGTATTCCCTTTTTGCAGCTCTTACTATCTTTTTTGTCTTCCTTTGCTGTTCCTATAACTCTCCCAGTCCCCTGGATCTACACTATTCTTTGCTGTTTTGTATGCCCTTTAGTTTTGTTATCTCTCACCTCTTTTGTCGACCAAGGCTGATTTATTTGGTAAGTACAGCTCTTGCTCCTTAGGGGTGTATACTGGTCCTGTATTCAGCTAAATTCTTTTTTGAACACTGTTCATCTGTAGTTTTACCCGATAACAATTTTGACCAGTTTGCTGTTGTCCGTCTCTATCACCTCCCGTTAAAGTTAGCCTTACCAAAATTTAGAATCTTAGTAACTGTTACGTTTCTCCTTTTCAAACATTGAATTTGATCATATTAAGATCACTGTTAGATAAATGTTCCCTTACTGTTACATTATTAATTAAGTCTGGCTCATTACTCATTACTAAATCTAGTATAGTATGGCATGCCTTCTTGTCGGTTCTCGAACATATTGCTCAAGAAAACTATCTTCAATGCACTCAAGAAATTCACTACCTTTCTGCCTTGAGTTACTCTGCTCTTCCCAATCTATATGAAAATTAAAGTCTCCCATTAAAACAACTCTGCTTTGCTACAAGCCTCTCTAATCTCTGAATTAATACATTTTGCCACTTCATTTCTGCTATCAGGAGGCCTGTAGACAACTCCCAGTAAAGTTTTAAGTCCTCTCTTATTCCTCAATTCTAGCCATAGAGTCTCCGCTGATTGCTTTCCCTTACCTATATACTCACTTACTAATGTTGTAATAGTATCTTTAATCAATAAGGCTACCCCTCCTCCTCTTCCAGTTTCCCTATCCTTTCTAAAGACTTTATTATCTGGAATATTTAACTCCCAATCATGACCAGTGTGCAGCCATGCCTCAGTAATGCCCACCATGCCTTGGCTCTAAGCTGTATTTGAGCCTCTAATTCACTCAATTAATTTCTTATACTCCGTGCATCAGTGTATAAAACTCTTATTTGGGCAAGAGACCCTAACCTGCCCTTCTGCTCTTATGCTATCTTTCTCACACCGTTTATCTTAACTCGTTTCTTATTTGTCAATCCTGCTGTAACTACTTTAGTTATTTTAGTATTCCTTTCACCTGGAGTATCTGTATCACTGTTTGTGATCTGAACTCTGCTCTTATCCCTTTTTAAAAATCTTTAAAGTATCATTTTTACTACTGTTTCTGACTGAGTTCCCCCCACCCCCATTTATTAGTTTAAAGTCCTTTTTTACCACCCTATTTATCCTTTCCACTAGGACCTTGGTCCAAGCCTGGTTCAGGTGCTGCCCATCCCAACGGTACAGCTCCTTCTTGTCCCAATACTGATGCCAGTGACCCATGAAATGTAACCCCTGCATCCCACACCACTCCTTTAGCCATGTGTTTACCTTCCTGATCTGTATGTCCCTATGCCAATTGGCATGTGGCTTGGGTAATAATCCTGAAATATCACTCTTGAGGTCCTGTTTTTTAATTTAGCTCCTAACTCCTGATACTCCCTCAGCAGGACCTCCTCCCTTTTCTTTCCTGTATCATTGGTCCCGACTTGGACCACAACAACTGGATCTCCCCCCTCCTTTTCCAAATTCCTTTCCAGCCTCATTGAGATATCCCTTACCCTGGCACCAGATAGGCAATACACCCTTTGGAACTCTCGATCGTGGCCACAGAGGATGTTATCTGTCCCCTTAATTATTGAATCCCGTTTAACTACTATGTTTCTATTCTGCTGCACCCCCTCTGGACAGCCCTCTGCTCCACGGCGCGTAGGTCATTATTGTGGCTGACCCCCCCCCGCAGTCTTTCCTCTTATCCGCACAGGTATCAAGTACATTGTTCCTGTTGGACAGGATCAGTGTCTGCAGGATCTCCTCCTCTGTCTCCCTTGGTTCCGCCTACTCTGCTGACAGACAGTTACATTGTCCCCTTCCTGCACCTGTGCTTTCCTCTGAGGTGTGAAGTAAACTATCCAGAAATTCTTCTCCCTCCCTAATGTGTTTTATATGTGTTGGCCAGGACACTCAAGAACTCTCTGGCTTCGAATAGTGCCATAAGGTCTTTTATGTCCACCTGATAAGACATTTGGAGCCTCGGTTCAACATGTCATCTGAAAGACAGAACCCTCAGTACTGCACTAGAGTGTCAGCCTAGTCCAAGTCCTGGAGTGGGGCATGATATAATGGCCCATAACTTGCTGCCAAAATAACGGCGAGTTTAATGCGTGTGTGGTTATTAGTGTCTAAACCCAGAAATTTGTAGCAATGAAGCGATATGACCACCTCCCTTGACCCCTCCACTATCTCTGATTTGTCACACTGCTTGTCTGACATCCAGTACTGGATGAGCAAAAATTTCCTCCAATGAAATATTGGGAAGACCATTATCCTTGATCCCCGCCACAAACTCCGTTCCCTAGCTACTGACTCCACCCCTCTCCCTGGCCACTGCCTGAGGCTGAACCAGACCGTTCGCAACCTTGCCATCCTATTTGACCCTGAGATGAGCTTCCAACCACATATCCACTCCATCACCAAGACCACTTACTTATACCTCCGTAACATCGCCCGTCTCCGCCCCTGCCTCAGTTCATCTGCTGCTGAAGCCCTAATCCATGCCTTTGTTACCTCTAGACTTGACTATTCCATTGCTCTCCTGGCCAGCTTCCCATCTTCCCATAAACTTGAGCTCATCCAAAACTCTGCTGCCCGTGTCCTAACATGCACCAAGTCCCATTCACCCATCACCCCGATGCTCGCTGACCCACATTGGCTCCCAGTCTGGGAATGCCTCAATTATAAAATTCTTATTCTTGTTTCCAAATCCCTCCATGGCCTCACCCTTCCTTATCTCTGTAACCTCCTCCAGCCCTACAACCCTCCAAGATCTCTGCACTCCTCCAATTCTTGCCTCTTGTGCATCCCCGATTTTAATCGCTCCACCATTGGCAGCCGTTCCTTCAGCTGTCTAGGCCCTAAGCTCTGGAATTCCCTCCCTAAACCTCTCCACCTCTCTACCTCTCTCCTTTAAGACCCTCCTTAAAACCTACCTCTTTGACCAAGCTTTTGGTCACCTGTCCTAATATCTCCTTATGTGGCTCGGTGTCAAATTTTGTTTGATAACGCTCCTGTGAAGCGCCTTGGGACATTTTACTACGTTAAATCACTGTATAAATGCAAGTTGTTATTGATACCCCGTGAGTTGCGAATCACCACAAATTACTAGACGATTTGTGCCGCTCCACCATTGGCCAAAAATGGGAGCTTGCTGTCAAACTCCCCTTGAGTTTCAAACGAATTAAACTTGCCGCAGAAAGTTAGGCTACGTACTTAATGAGTGACTAGATTTAATGTCATTTGGCAGAACGCCTCATCGCCAGAGCTCTCAAACAAGCACCAAGACCTAGCTTGGCTGGTGGTGAGAAGGGCCCTTCCCGTCAGATCCTTCATGCACTCCCGGACTCTCAGCGCCACCGCGCGCTGTCCCAGAGGAGGCTGCGGTGGAGACGAGACCGTCACCCATCTCCTTATGGAACGTGCCTTTGCAAAGAAGGTCTGGAGAGAGATGCAGTGGTATCTGTCCAGGTTCGTCCCGAGCAGTTCCGTAACACAGGTTTCTGTGCTCTACGGGCTGTTCCCGGGGACGCACACTGAGACGGACATCGGCTGCTGCTGGAAGACCATCAACTCGGTGAAAGACGCCCTTTGGTCTGCCCGAAACTTGCTGGTCTTCCAGCACAAGGAGCTGTCCTCGACCGAGTGTTGCAGACTGGCACATTCCAAGGTCCAGGACTACGTGCTGAGGGACGCACTGAGGATGGGTGCGGCCGCCGCAAAGGCCCTGTGGGGAAAGGCAACCGTTTAGAGCCTTCCCGCCATTGTAAACCGAGGGGCTGCAATCAGGGAAAAACCCCCTCGGGCAGAATGTAAAATTCAAATTGCTGTAATGTACCTGTAATGAATCTGTAATGGACCAGAAATGAATCTGTAAGCAATAATCTGTGTTGAGTCTGATGCAATGAGACACCATAGAGTGTCATGAACTGTAATTATGTCCAATGTGTTCATTGTACTGTACTTGACGTAACCTGCAAATTGTATAATCTGTATTGTGTACGTTTGGAAAGTGATATGACAACTGTATTGTATGTGCTGCTGCAAATTTTATGAATAAAGTATATTTTTTGAAAAAAAAAGACTAGATTTATATTCCTGCAATACCAATTAACCACTCCGGCCCAGAAAGGGAACAATTGAAACTGTGGAGTCTCATTCCTGCAGGAAGTAAATTGTTCTTAGAGGTTTTTAAAATTTAAAATTAAAATTTTTTTTTCTTACTTTTCCTTTTTGGTATTTTTTTTTTCTCTCTCACAATCCAATATTTCTTTCACTCTTTATTTCTCATTTTGTATCTAATTTCACTCTAATTAACCCTATTTCCTTCTCCGGCGTTCCTCTGTTTCTTTCTCTATCCTTAAATCTCATTGGCTAAGGAGATAGAGTGTTGGTCTCCTCGTTCACCAAGGTCTCAGATGCTCTGTTGACCTTGCTGCGCTGTTATCACTTCGGACTTCCAGCAATTTGCAGTGCAAAAATTTTCGAGCTGAAGGGTGAGGAAAAAAAATGTAACAAATGGGGGATGGCCCCCTCCAGCAAATTCTGGGCCAATTTAGTTTTGCACCATGCTACCAAGTTCTCTTCAAACAAAGAATATTACCACATGGACCCAAAATTTACAGACTAAAGTTACAAGCAACGAGTGAAAGGAACCACAAAAATCAGCAAATACCGAAAGTACAAATAAGATACATTTTGTGAGGCTCTGGTCCTTGCGCAGAGCTTTGTTCAAAGGGAGTGTAAATTAGTGAATCAGATCAGAGCACCCGATTCACGACGCCACAGATGAGACAAGCTGACTTCTATGCCCGATTCGCCAACCTGTGCTCCCGCTTAGTGAAGCTCCATGTTTAGAGTCTCGCTGTGCAAAACTTACCCTTATAAGCATAACATAAAAACAAGGATCATACTCTTTGTAAGCACTTAGTTTAAATATTGGTCAAATTCATGAACAAATTCATGAACAAATTCTTGTTACTGTGCTGCAAATTCAGCCTGTTTTGACCACCAGCTCATGCTCCATTCCCCCATTGCGGATTTGTTGCTAAGATCCTTCACCTTTTCAGTCAGACGTACTTCGGAAGAACTCTTTCTGTTTCTAAAATTGTGCTTTCTAACCCCTTAAATGTCAGAAACATTTCTGGGAATACTCATGTATAGATTTTGAGACAATTCAAAACTTCGTCTCACGCAACTTCCTGATTGACAGAGATGGCGTCCTGAACAAACCAAGCAATAATTCATGCATCAACCCAATTAAAGGCAATATACAGATTGTTACAAAATGGAAGCCTGTACAGTGAGAGGTAAAAATAAATTGTTAGTTAATTGGTTCAATGTATGCACTATTGAACAAGTCAGTTATTTATGAAACATAAAACTAATTAAATCATTGCGGCCATCTGCTTTTTAATTTGCAACCACCATTTGAACATTAAGTCAAGGAGCCAAACAATTCAAACTGTGTTCATTATCCATTGAAATGTTGCAATTCCAATGATGTATTCTTTGTGCTTTCAAAAAATTGCACAAAAATAACAAGATATGCAGGGAATTTGTTGCATAGTATTGCACTCTAATGTGGGGTGAAAACATCAGTTTAGTGCAAGATACCGCCACATACATCGGAATGGTATGTATAGTTCCTTTGGCTTCAGGCTTCAGAACTTTTTGAAAAAGATTACTTTGACGATACTCCACTGGCCTGGTCAAAGTATGATTTATAACTCGTTAAGTGTGAAGCCTACCCTAATCGTAGCACGTTTATTCTAAATTGGATAGCTCCAGATTGACACGCAGGATGAACTGAAGTAGCAATTAATGGATACTTGGGTACTCTACCTGGAATGACCTAGTGGCAAGATGATGACATCTGGCAGGTAGAGATCAGCAGGAAACATTCACTGTTGAGGCTCACACATGAATAATGGGCCACTTGAGCAAGGTGCCTGAGGATTGACCAACACCAGTGGAACTATAGCCCAGCAGGGAAAAAACGTTTTCTTTTAAGAGAGCAGCTCTAGGCTAGGTATGGATGTTTTTCATGCACTGCATGAAGTGTGCCTGTTAATCTCATATATTTTCATGGTACAGTTTTCCATTTCATGCTGTCTGTATAGTTAGTTGTGTAGAGCTTAAATGACTGAAGAAGTCAACCAGCAGATGTCACTGCTTTTTTCTGTATTGTTTAGGTTCAGTCATGATGTCCATCCACCTCAAATATTTTTTGCACTTTTTTCATAGTCTTGTCTCTAATATATTATGTCAATGGAATATTTGGAAATTAGCCATGTAATTGTTTAAAAGCAAAATAAGCATAAATGGTAAGCTTTTACAAATCTGTTGCATGGAAGCCTTATTAAGTATGGTGGGCCAAAGCTATATAATTGCATTTCAGTGGCATTAGGTCATTGATATGACTAATTTCCACTTTTACTGTAGCCTGAATAGACTCTTTAAGCCTTGTTCACTACTACAATGCACTTTTCTGTTTGTAATTGAAACGTGCAGAAATGAAATTGAACCAACTGATAGTTAAATACATTTTAAATAATATTGGCTGAGAATCCTGACAACAGGAATGGTAAACATTTTTTTTTAAAAACCCCACCTTTATTTACTAGCGTCATATCAGTTCCACAGAGAGGCCCATCATCATATGATTAGATTGGCAAAGGAAAAGCCTGTAATGGTACAATTAGCTTAGCCACAGACTTCACCGAGGTCCAATGCTATCAGTTTGTCCAGTAACCAAATTGTGCTTACCTCTGTGGTAATAGAATACAGCATTATAACTAAGAAATTTTAACTTTAAGAAAAATCAGTTCTTAAGTCCAGTGTGTTGGCAAGTAATGCAAGCAAAAGAAAGTATCTTTTATCTTCCTCATGTTCAAAATATTTTACTTCAATTAACTGGCAACCTCCCCCCACCTCCTGCGATTAACCATGGCGTCATTGTTGAAATGGGTTCTGGCAGTCTTTATATTCTGCTGGAGAGGAATCTAAAGAAATGTAGCATAGTTGGTATTTCATTTTGTAATCAGTGCTGCAGTGTGCACTGTAGAGGAAATGTCTGAAGAATATGGCTTGCACTTGGTCCATTACACATCATCTAGGAGCTGGTACTGCTAGACCAAGTCATAGGCAAATTAACAGTCTCATTTTGCAGGAATCTAACAGAGATTGCAGAAAAGAGGGAACAAAATGCAGTGAGTTACTATGTTGATTATACATGTTCGTGATCATACGTCAGCCATCGGCAGGATAACTACAGTCAAAATGTGTTTTTATTTCACGAGATTCAATGATTTTACTGGTGTTTTGGGGATTTTGTTCTGCGATTCTATGCGTTTATAATCAGGGCCCCTGGTTGGAGCGCTCAAATAAGTCAAATCCTGTAAATTAATTACATGAGATTGTTACCACTGTTTTGGGAACAGCATTCAATTAATTAGTCCCTTTTTAATGTGAAAACCACAAACCAGTGGCCTCGCCCATGGGCATCCACTGGCTTTGGTACTCACCCAACACACACATCTGAAAAACACACTCCGTACTGGACACACAGAAACTGTGCTTCCTGTGAATTTCTCAGTGGCTGGTTTGAAGACCTGTAAACAGGATTTTGGGGTGTGCCTATAAAGTTCATAAATTAAAAAAACACAAAAAAAATATTTTAAATTTAATTTCTGTTTACACTGGCTATAAATCTTCAATCTTTATCACCGGTCAAAACCTTTTGACCTTTGGGACTGGTTTTCCACATCTCAGACATAAACCCAAGCTTTGCCAGTTCATGGACTTTTTTTTCTTTTGTTGTGTTGTTTTTAGCTTATATTGACTGACATCCCTCACCCTGATGGCCACAGCATTCACCAAACGGCAGTTTAAAAAAAATAAAAGTTGTCCTGCAGAATTTGGTACCTTTATTGCAGTGTTTTCCATTATAGCCACAAAATCCCAGTTAGCTACAATGAATGGTTAATTAGGTGATCAGTGTTATGATTGCAAACCTCTTCCTCTATAAGGACCATTGCAATAGGTAAATCTTCATTATATACTGTCATGCTATTTGATAGTTCACACTGTAGCATCGCAAGTTTGATTTTATATATTTTCTCTTGTGTTTATCAGGGTGACAGATATTGGTGCTGTGGAATAGAATGGTTTCCCACCCAACATCACTTAGTGCTAGCTTAGATGTGGCACAGGTAACACTGCCCCAGCATTGTGCCTTTGCCCCCACTACAGAAGAGCACTGCCTGCAGTGTCAGTGTGATATAATGCAACTAGTGCCAAATTATGAGTAAGATTTGTGCTGTGGATTTGGTGTCCCCGAGGAACTGGTTTGGCATAGGACATGTTGGACATTTGCAGTTGCTAGAGAGAGGAAACTCATCCCATTAGACTGGAATGGAATTAGACCCAGGTCCCGAAGATAAAAATTCTGCTGCCAACTATACGTTTAATTCAGATATCAAAAGCAATAAGCTGGTTTGTACTGCAGGGCTTAAAGCATACAGAGCCTAGGCAGTGTGGGGCAATCACAGCTGTACCCAATTCTGTCCTCATCTGACATTCTTAAATGTGCACTTCCCCACAAGGAGCCACTGGATGGAGCAGGAACCTTGGCTGGTTTTACCCCTCCCTACCTCAGGGATGCTGAGGCCAATTGTAGGATCACACAGCTTTTTTTAAATTTCAAAATATACTTTTATTTCATAGAATTTAGAAATACACACAGTTCAATGTAAATATCTCAATTCCAAACCAGTACAATTCAAACCAATACATTACAGATTGCAATGCGACTTCAATATTACAATTCAAACACAGTGGGGGAAAATTTGGATAAAGGTAGTTTTTGGGCGCGGGTATGCGCTGCTACCCCACGTCCAATGACCCCTGCGCAGGCAGGACGCAAGTTTTGGCCGGCTGAAGGACTCAACCTGCAATCAGCGTTCCATTCCGGGCCTTGCACGTGGAATTAATGCATTTCTCACTTTCCACCACCAAGGGGAGACCAATCTCTTAAAGGGAGGATGTTTCTTAGAAATCTCTTAAAGGTAGCTGGTACCTGTTATTTGCTGAAAATTACCGTCTAGTGTCCGGACGGAGATCAGACATTGCACACGTAAAACATAGATGCAGGTCCCATCCCTATGTTTACACACTAACGAGTTATGTTAAAATATGGAATATAAGTTGCGCACTACTGAATCCCACATCCTGCAATCTGCACACCAGACCTCACCAATCTGCTGATCTGAGTTTGTACCAGGCCTGCGAGACAGCGTGCACCAAGGTTCTCTGCTGATGCACTAGAGACCTTGGTGCAAGAGGTGGACAGGAGGAGGGACATCCTATATCCGCAGGGGGTGGGTGGTGGGGGGGGTGCAAGAGGCCCTCCAGACATATATCCAAAAGGCAGTGGGTGGGGGACGAAGTCAATGCCAGGCACACAGCATCATGAACATGGATGCAGTGCAGGAAGAAGTTCAATGCTTTGATATGAGTGGTCAAGGTGAGTGAGGTCAACTGTCAAGTGGCGTCTCCTACCAACTGCACCACGCACTACACCCCCCATTCCCCACATACCAACAAACTCTTTCCATCAGTACTCTACTCTTCCAACCAGATGCTTCATCTCACCCTTACACATTACCAATGTTTTAAGCCGCCCGCCCACAACTCACAGGCCATACACAGTGGCAGCTATTCAACCATGACAGGCACAACACCCAGACACACGTCCCGCTTTCTTGCAGGAGAAGATGGCGCATATCAGGAGGCAGCAAGTGGCAGTGGCATTTAGCCCCCCGAGCCTGTTCCACCATCCAATGAGATCATGGTGGACCTGTGACCTAACTGCATATACCCGCCGTAGCCCCATATCCCTTAATACCCTTGGTTCACAGAAATCTATCAATCTCAGATGTAACATTCACAAGTGAGCTAGCATCGACTGCCATCTGCAGAAGATCATTCCAAATGTCTCCCACCCTTTGCGTGTAGAAGCATTTCCTAACTTCACTCCTGCACGTCCTGGCTCTAAATGTTAGGCTATGTCCCTGAGTCCTTGTATTCAAGTCTAGGAGACCTCCAAAAACAGTTACAAATGTTTCGGCAGCCAGAAACAATAATCCAGTCACTAACCTGTAAATCCTGCATAGTCCCTTTAAATAGCACAGATGGGGGGTCCTCCAGGCACTCTAAGACACGTTCAGATGGTCGCAGTTAAGACTGTGCATTGAGTTGAGCGTTAAGTGCTAAAATTATGTCTATCACTTTAAATCTGCGTTGCACACTGAAGCTATTTTCTCCCTACTTTACATGATTCCAGCGAACTTGATCTGCGCCTGCGCTAACTCCTATACCAAGATGGCGTCCGGTATACATCACGCTGGAAATGTGCGTGCGCGTCCAAGATGCCATCTTGGATGTCAGAGGGGCCGTGTAGCGCCGAAACAACAGGTGCTACACGGCCCAATTTAGCGCTCAGTATATTTCTTATGATTCACGTTGTACAATACAAGGTGGGATGGCCTTACACGGTGGCCTTTCCCCACAGGGCCTTTGCGTAGGTCGCACCTCGCTTCAATGCATCCCGCAGTACATTCTCCTGAACCTTGGAGTGTGCCAGTCGGCATCACCCGGTTGTGGACAGCTCCTTTAGCTGGAAGACTAGCAGGTTTTGGGTGGACCAAAGGGCCTCCTTGACCAAGTTGATGGTCTTCCAGCTGCAGGTGATACCTGTCTTGGTGTCCATCCCGTTGAGCATAGCATCCTGTGTGGATCATACAGCTGCCTTAATGAAGATTGGTCAGGTGGGTGCAGATCAGGAATTAAACCTGAGACATTCCTGGTCTGAATGGCTCAATACCACAATACGCAGTGCATGAGTCAAAAGCCATTTGGAAGATTTCCACTTCAATTTTCAATTTGTTTTAATAAATACCTTTTTACATACCTGCAAGGATGTAATATAAGCCTAGAAAAGAACAGCAGACACTCAAGTCTTCTCCAACGCAGTCACACACGTACATACACAACCACTTGCCTAGTCTTCCACACAAGGCAGAGACAGGGAGCAGTTACTAAGTCTGTGACATAATTACAGATATACTATGAAGAAAAAAGTCATTTTAATCTTTTCAGGGTATTTTTTCAACACAGTAGATATGTAAAATATCATAGTTATTCCATTGTGAAAAATTGTCAGCAATTCCAATGACGTTAAGGGGAAAATTATCTCTAGAAGCAATACAGTGTTTCGAATAGGAGTGCTGGTCTCCAGAACATTCTACTCAGTGCAGAATTGTTGCTGCTGAGCAACTTTACTCATATCATTAAACACTGATCCTGGTACCTCTAGTTACATAAACTCCGATTTCTTTTGGATCACTTTGGCTGCAGTTGTGCGCCAGCTATTATTTTTTGGTTGCGCTGGCAGAAATAGAAGAGCAGCCTGTTGAATATGGCACACTTGTATTTATAGGGGTGTTTGAGTCCAAAATCCTATCCCAGTCAACAGATTTCAACTTGTCATACTGTGAGCAGCTGATGCCACAGGTTCCTCAGTTTGCTGTTAATTATGTTCCAGCATCTCTTCGGAGAATTTGCAATCTCCATCATCAATCTATTTTCATTTTTTTTCTCCCAAGTCTCTGTTCTTGAATAATCCACTAATCTATAAAGCAGTTTCACTATCCCACTAACCTAAAACCTCTAAGGGTGGTGAAATTCCTATTTTAATGAAACATGGGAGGATGCCCTAACAAAATCATGTTTTCAGAAATTGCCTTTTTAAAACTGGGAATTCCAGCAATTTTGTTAATTAATTAATTCTTCCAACCAACAGAAAAGTAATATGATTGAGTTCATCATTGTAAATAGAACATAGAAATCAAATGTTGTCTTGTAAAACCTTTGCAGCCGATGTCAGCTCTGACCATAACTTAGTTTTGACATCGCTAAGGTTGAGAATGAGAGCTGTGGGAAAAGCATTTAAAACAATAATCTAGGATCTGGACCTGACATTAGGAACAAGTACAAAGATGTCTTGGAGAGAAACATCGCACCTGCAATAACTGAAGAAATGGATGTAGAAGAGACATGGAACACCATCAAAAACTAAGAACTTCAGAACAAGTATTGGGTCTCAAAAACAACATTAAGAAACCCAATGAATAACAGAAGAGGTCCTGGAGTTGAGTGAAAAACAAAGAAAACTTAATATTAGGACTGAATACAACAGGTTAACCAGAGAAATTAAACTAAAGCCAAGAGAGATAAGAACAACTGGATAAACGAGCAGTGTAAAGAAACAGAAGATTACGCCAAAAGAAACGAAACACAAGGGCTGAATCGGATTATAAGAGAACTTAGTGAATCTTACAAACTTAAAATGGCTACAGTGAAAGAATGGTCAGATAATTGAGGTCGAACAGGCGAGGAGCAAGCAGTGGAAAGAATATTTTGAAGATAGAACCATAGAAAAGATACAGCACAGAAGGGGGCCATTCGGCCCATCATGTCCGCGTCGGGTCGAAGAACAACCAGGTGCCCATTCTAATCCCACCTTCCAGCACCCGGTCCGTAGCCCTGCAGCTTACAGCACTTTTGGTGCTGGACATGGTACTTTTTAAAAGAGTTGAGGGT